>NC_090879.1:31229462-31239462 GCF_036669935.1 Montipora foliosa
GATTACGGTCGCCATGGAAATCCTTAGGGAATCTTGATTAGGGTCCCAAAACGTAAAATTTTCCACGCGGTTCAAATCCTGAACCCAACATATGCGCCAACCCTATAGTAAAATCTCTATAGTAAAAATCTCAAATTTGAATACAAATCAAGTATGTTGACTATTAAGCACAAATGCAGTTTTTGCTATTCACAACTTTAATTATTAGTGATTAAAAATGGCACAACTTTATAGTTACTTCGTTTCTATAGACATAGTATGCAGATGTAGATTGCAAAATGCAAATAATAATTATTTGATGTACAACTTTTTTGCTAGTACAGTAACTGCAGTTTCTTCTTATCTCCAAAAAGCCTAACAAAATACAAATATAATACAAGACAAGCTTTTCTAGATTTTAAATCCCCCCCAGAAACAGCTTCTACAGCCACACAGAAATACAAATGAAACCATTCTTTTTTTTTTTCCACTTCAAACGGCACCAAACTAGTAATTTCCATTTTGCTCAGAGAGTTTCTGTTGAATCTGACTTCGTAGATTTTCACTAAATTCCATAGCCTCTCGCTGCAGTTCATCAATTTCTTTTTGAAGATCTTCATTGGTTTTGATCAGCTGAGCTATTTGCAGTGTAAGTTTCATGAGGCCGGCTTGACGCAGAATAGCAGCGGTTCGACCAAAGCGATCTGCATTGTTTTTGTAACTTTTCCCAACTCTACCCCCCTTGCTGTGGCCATGATGGTGACGCCTATGATGATGGAGGCCTTTGGTGTAGACACTGTTTTCAGCTAGTGTCTTCTCTTTTGACAATGCTGGATGTAACCCACTACTGTCAGCACCACAAGAACGGACATCAAGGTGGTTATTACGAGCACTGATTGTGTGTACTGCGTGGGATCTCTCGACCAATACATTTCCCTGTACAAATAAGATTGAAGAATGAGGGTGATTCATGCCAAAAATGTGAGAATTTTCCTTTCTCACACATTAAGGTTCAACACTATTAACACGTATTTGCCTTTCTTCACAGACATGATTCATTTGGGGGACTGTACAAAATTGACAAAGTCAGAGGGAGAGCTGAGGCATTAGTATACATGCCTTGATTGACTCAACAGATTTGGATGAAGACAATAGAAATTCAGCAACTACGGTAATTAGTACACCATTCATGTGATGATCATAATAACAGCAGCAATACCGCATAATAATGATAATAATAATAATAACTGACTATTTGTATCTTTCAAATGGTTGCAACTCTTACAGATGATACATAACAATATATCATTATCATTCAGGTTTGTTCCTATAGCAAGCATACATTAGCCTGCAAGGGGGGGGGGGGGGGGGGGATACACCCATAAAAATTGGGTAGGGGTGTGTGGCCCGGTTCCCAAAACCCTCACCCTATTTATGACCAAAATCTGCAATTTTCCGTACCCTATTTATGGCCTGACCAAAAATTTGATACCCAATTTATGACCTGACCCTTAAATCAATACCCTGGTGCAGACCTTCCTTATGATTATTTCCCTAGTTCAGACCAATGTTAAAGGCAATGTTTATCTGCTTTTATTAGGTAGGTTACATGATAAAGAAGTAGCTTCTAAATAAAAAAATGAATTCAAGACTAGTTTGCAAAAATGGATACCCTATTTATGGCCTAAATGGCGGAAAATTGGCCAAAATCGATACCCTATTTATGATCAAAACGGCTGAAAAACCCTAACGTTTGGGGCTGCACATACCCATATAGCCCATATATGATGTCACGCTGAGCGAGCTGTCAAAAATTAGCCAATCAGCGCGCACCTGAAGTTAACATTGATATAAACAGTAAGCCATGCATTGTAATGCGTTGTGTATTTCAAATTGCTGGAAGCAGTTCCCCACGAAGTGATGTTCGTTTACCCTAGAAAGCCCCTGGGGGAGTGGTTAACTACATATTCATTCATTCAACCATTTGAGTCTATGAACACACGAGTGATAAGAACTTGTTCTAATAAGCTATTACAGGATCCATTCCTGTTATTTGGGTTTATGAGGGTGAGTCTCATGGTTCTCTACTCTGCTTCAAGTATTTATGAACACTCTAGTTTTCCACTCTCATCAAAATCAACATTTTGATCGCATCCGCTTCGATGTGATTTTTTTAAATTCTAGTCTCCCCATTAAGCATTTGTTTTTCTTAGTGTGCCTTAAATCCAAGAGCATTCCAATGGTACAGTTCCTAAGGATGTTACATCAATTTTTAGTGTACACGATCCAAATCGTGTCTGTCAAACGAAATACAGATAACAGCTTTCAGGAACTTAAATAATAGTGAAATTCACAATTTATGTGAGCTGTAGATGGGTATAGATCTTTATAGAGGGTTGGTATTTCCATGTTAAACTCACTTGAAATACGAACTTACTACTTTGCATTGGGTGGCTAGTTTAAGTTTAATCGAAAGATACCTACATTAAGGTGGCCTCTAACGTCTTCGTAGTCTTCCGCCATGTAGGGACGCAGTAGTGTCATAGGCTAAACACCATGTAGAATACCTGTTGTATGGGAAGAGAACACCTCAGAACTTCTGCACGAGCTTCAAGTACATGGCACGTTATGGCACTTACAAATCTCAAACTTTTGTCTCTGCTTGTGATGTTGGATAAAAATATCTCTTTGTGCATGCAAAGCTTAATTCAACGGTACAACTGGAAAAATGTTCGATCATCCGGTTTCAAACTGAAACGTACTACTACTATGTCTTCACCTTTACACCGAATATTCAAAGCTTAACTTAACGAGAAACAGTGTATAGTTTTCTTCATAACCCATCAGTCTTCCTTTAATTTTCACACAGCTAGGAATAGAAGGATAAATATCGGAAACAAATTACCAGAATCATCTCAAGATTAGTTTGTAGCATGTGGTACGCTTTTAACGTTACAAACAAACCTTTTAATCCGGGCGAATTTTTTAAAAGAAAACAGTCAACTATCTCGGCAAAGTCTTCACTTCGAATTATCCTCCTAAGACTTCCTACTCCACGTTTGGTTTGCGAAGATTCTGTTTTATAAACGTCAAAAATCGAAGCTAAAATTGCAGAGGAGAGTCAACCGTGAACGTCCTGTTGTCTGTCGAGGTCGCTTTGAGAGCATTACGTAACTGCGTTTTCGCACAGCCGCACATGAGTGTGGTCAACAAACGTGATCTCGAAGCGTGCACACGTGAGATGAGTATTTACATTGGCAAAACAAATGGTGTCCACATTACCGCAATCATTGCCTGCTCTTTAGCAAAGTAAGAGAAGAAACACTTGGCGATTAAAGAGAACATGAAACATCCCGGTCTCGATTGTAGCTCCATCTTGTGACTAGACGCACAAGAAAGAAAACGATTGTACTGTAGCTACGTTCATTAGAGCGTGTCCCAAACCACAATTTTTCCTCCAGCTCAGTAAATAAATGTTCGTCATTCGTTTTGGGAGATATTTACCTGCTGGAAGACCCTATGTAGCGGCGTCAGTAGAAAGTGTTTCCTTGATTAAAGGGGAATGAGGCTCTTCCACAATGAAGGAAAAACAACCTTTGCCTATCCTTTCATTCACATTCGGGAACCCCTGCTCGCGTCACTTACGAGGAAGAGCGTTGCGTGACGACCCTAACAACGGTTTCGCCGAACAGTCACCATTTATTTCTTCTTAAAATTCTAATTATCAATGGAAAATAAGACCGATAGCAAGGAATAGAAGCTTTTAAAACAGGACTGCAAAAATTATGGTTAAGCTAAAACAAAGGAACTTTATAGCTAGATAATTGGGGAAGTTAGACTTGAAAGGATCCATGAGGGGGTAGTTTCTAAAGAAACTGTGGTGCTGCGTCGGTGGGGAAGTAGTATACAAAAATTTGGTTTTATCAACGGAGTTGATAATGTAAATTGGCCACCGTACAGAGATTCTAAAAGCTCTGACGAAGGGCTAACGCTCGAAACGTCAGCTTTTAGAATCTCTGTACGGTGGCCAATTTACATTATCAACTCCGTTGATAAAACCAAATTTTTGAAAGGATCCATGTTGAATGCATTGCGTTAACCTTAATGAAATCAATATTTTGCTTTTGGCAGCCTGCATTCTTTGCAGTCCACACAAAATGATTTCTTTTCACTGTATGCTCCAGAGATTTAGCTTTTTTTTTTCTTCCGACCGGTGGACTTTGTCGAAGCTGCTGTTTTACTGCTGAATTCACAGCTGACGAAAACAAACTTAAGTTTAAACTAGCTATGCAAGACATTGTAAGACGACTCAATTCAAACTTACCAATTTCAAATAAATTCTAGTTTCCAATACGTTAAAACAGTGCTTGATCAAAGGAGTTCCGTTTGTGTTGATGTCGCGATTTGCCTTGATAGCGGTGACCATACACGAGATTAAGTCTCATGTATGGCACACTCCACGTGAAACTGGCACGTGCGAAAAAGGAATCGTGAGACACTTTTTTGTGGGTGACGGCAATAACATTCCATCTGCCACCTAATAGTGTTAGCTTTGGAAAATTATGCTTGCATTATTTTGAGTATTTTAATAAGGCAAAAACATCAGGATTATGCTAAAAAAGTCCTAAAAAGAACACTCCTTGCATATTCGGCCGGGGCCTCTGAAATTTGAATTGACCGATCAGCATTCAGCGGGCGGGAAAAACTCTACTGTCCTGACGTCACAGCAGTTGTGTGCTCTCTGATTGGTCAGATGAAAAATATTCCAAAAATAGACCCTTCTCCAAAATGGCGCCGACCGAAGGAGGACTGGAAACTTGGGGTATGGAATATTTGCAACATGGCGGAAAGCGTGCAAGTCGAAATGCAACAGAACGCGAATTCATTACAGATATTTTGGATTGCGCGAGCAAGTGGCTCGAAATCTAAAAGGGCAAGAGAAAAGGGAACAAGTACTACCACGAAACGTACCTTGAGGACGTTAAGTTATTGTTTTTAGCTGATTGTTGCGTCGTAAAAGCAAAATAGTATCGCTCGATGAGGAAGACGGAAGCTCCTCACTCCCTAAGAATTGTATTTGATAGCGGAGAAGTTGGCACAGAGGCTGCCACTCAGTGTTCGTGTAAAGCTGGAACAGGAAAATGCCAGCACTTAGCGGCATTATTTACCCATGTAATGGCAAAACTGCGCGATGATCACTCGCCAACTTCGCATTTACAGCAGTGGCATAGAACTCGGGGCGCTTCACTGGAACCACAGAGATGGTTTGAATCCGAGTTTATAAAACCACACACATCGATCGCACGCTTCGCGAAATGGCACCAAAGACTGTATAAGAGTATCTATACGATCCAAGAGCAACGAGTTATTACAGAGACAAATATTAAAAAACTTGGAGAGAATATCTCTGTTAACAGCCCTACCACTTATGCTTCTTGGCTCCAATACTCGAATTCAGCAAAGTACCAGTCTCTTCCATGGGGAAATTTCTTAGAGGGAAGTCCGTTAGCAAATCAGTTGAGAGATGTCTATTCCCGTAGCGTAGTAGAGACTATTTATAGTGAATACCTAGAGGGAGTGTTTGACTTCCCTGTACAAATAATTAGTTTACCAGAAGATGTAAGAAAAGGTCCACCACCTACCCTTCGAGACGAAGAGAAAGCGTTTCTATCAAACATTATTTTATCTTCAGAAAAGACCATTGATATCGAAAAAAACACGAGAAGTCAGTCGAGCTGCTCTGCTTGGTATCAAGAGCGGGCATTCAGAATCACTGCCTCAAGATTTGGAGATGTTGTTTCTAGAAAAGCCCCAATTAATGACAAATTCTTACATAGTCTATGTGCACTAACAAAGGTGCAGACTAAGGCCGTGAAATATGGATTAGATATGGAACCAACAGTTGTAAACACCCGTGTTACACAATCTAAATGGGTAATACCCATATAATCTAAATTATTTAGATCAGTGGGTGCAAGCCATCTCAGGTGATCATCCGAGTCATCCAAGCAACTCATTAAATATGCGTTTCTTTGAAGGCAACTGGCATAGTTTCCCAGATCAAATCCTTGCTTTGCCAGATGGGAAGAGATCCCAATTCAAAGTAAAGTACGTTAATCCAAGAATGGAACACTCTTGAAACTGTTGACTTAAATACTTTGAAAAGATATGCTAGATGTTCCTCTTGGAAGGCATGGTTCAATCTCACAAGAGTTAAAAAATACTCATCAAGCATCGACAGGATGCGAGGTCTCCCTTGTCGCAGCTGTTGTTGGTGATTTCCAGTATTTCAGATCCCTACACCTATCTTCAATGATGTTAAACAATTGTAAAAACGCATTCCAGTTAACAATACCTGTGTAAAATCGACCCATCTTCGCTTATGGTGTAATCCTCCTCGCGAAAATGCCTCGAGTGTAACGAGCCGCAAGATTAAGGACAACACTGGACAAGGAGTTTGGATCAGAACTTAATTCATATGTACTCAGAGTTCTCCGAATTACAACATGGCTGGGCTGCTCACCAAAACGTGACTCCAGGCGAGATCACCTGACGTAAACCGATCCCTGCTTTAATCCTAGTGTTACATCTTTTCCCCTTTAGAAAACAACAACATTAACCCCCCCCCCCCACCCCCCCCCCCAAAAAAAAAATAAAAAAATAAAAATAAAAACGAAACAAAACAAAACAAAACAAAAACAAAAACAAAAAACAAGGAAACAAACAAACAAACAAACAAAACTAAAACTGGCTTTCGGAAATCAACCAGTGTCTGTCTCTGTCACGGCATAACCTGAACTTAAATTGAGTTCAAACTCAAGCAGTGTTTATCTTTATCTCGACATAATCTCCGAGGTACTTCGGTCGCCTGATCTCACGGCCGTACCGGGTGCGGTAGGGACTATCATTCGGCAGTGTGGTAACTGACTCTTGGGAATTTCCGAGTGGATCTGTCGCAGGTGTTGGAGCTGGTCCACCTGGAGACTGATCAGCGACAGGATCAATAGGCGGGGTGACAGAGTCTCCTGGAACATACCCAAATGGCGACTTCCCCGTCGGTTGGCGAGTGCTGAAGGTTTCATTTGATTTCCTTAGGTGAACACGATTGCGTCGAAATCTCTTGCCATCTTCTGTTACTACCTCGTAGCTCCGCACCACAACCTTGGCCTTGACTTGTGCCTTCTGCAAGTCTTCTTGTTTGAGGCTGTCGGGTGAGAGATTCACTCTGACAACGTCTCCTGAAATCAACGTACGCGGGGAGATCATGAGCCCCTTTGTTGTAGTATTTTGCCTGGCGTTGCTTGTTGGCCAGAATCTTCTGGTATTGCCCCAAGGTTACTTCAGGAACTAGCAAATTTTTTGTTGTTGGCAGGAGAGTTTTTGTTCGGCGGCTCATCAGTCGCTGTGCTGGACTGGCATCTAGGCCTTGTGCTAATGGCGTATTGTTGTAGTCAAGGAGAGCAAGTTAAGCATCGGAAGAATTCTTCTTCGCCTTTTTCATCAGTCGTTTGGCTGCTCCGACGGCATTTTCGACTTTTTCATTGCTTTTGGGGTATCTCGGTGAAGTCGTGACTAGCTCAAATTTCCATTGCTTGCTGAGCGTCGCCGTTGTCCGAAACGCAGATATCGGGATACCATGTCGGGCAAACTGCATCTTCATCTTTCTGATTATGTGGCTGGCTGTAGTGTTTTCTAGAGGGTCGATCTGCCAGAATGCAGAAAATTAATCCACGATTATCAGGTAGTTGGTCTTGTTGAAATTGAACAAATCAACCCCCACTTTGGCCCACGGACGGTCAGGGACGTCATAGGGAATAAGAGTTTCCTTTGGCTGCTTCTTATCAACAGAACGGCAAATTTCGCACTTCAGAATGAAGTCTTTCACCTCACTGGACATGGCCGGCCAATACACGCAATCTCTTGCCCGTCGTAGACACCCCTCCATGTGGGACATATGGAGAGCCTTTTGTTGTCTTCTTTAGTTCAACTTGACCAGGCAATTTTCGAGGGTTTCCGCCGAGATGACGTTGCATGACGATCCGCTATCGAGCTGAAAACGTACTGGCCCCAGTTGTTCAAACGATGGATAGCGCTATCCACTGGATTTTTCACTATCCCCTGGATAACTCTATTGGTTTTGCTAGTGTTTATCCGCTGGATAGCACTATCCAACGTTTGAACAACTGGCCCCTGGCGTCTTGCCCACATTTATTGCTGCGAAAAGGCGCTTCGGAAATTTGCGTGCCGTCATGGCATTAATCTCGTCATCGAGGTTCAAATCTACTGTTTTGATTTCATCATAGTCGCTAGTATTTTCGTCTTCGCTTTCCACAGTGCGCACTGGCTTCGGCCTCCATGCAAACGGAAGCGAAATGATTTAGCTTGTGGCACTTTTGGCATTCTACACCATACGCTGGGCAATTTCCTCCCCGATGTTGTCATTTTCGGATCAATTAATTTCCGGTTTCCATCGTTGTCATCTTTGCCGACCTGATCTCTTTTGTGTCCGCTATTTAGATGGTGTACTTTTTCTGACGTTGCCTCGATTGCTTCGTTCCTTTCTTTCGATAATTCGGAGGCTCTACAGGCATTGATACACTTATCAAGATCTAAGTCGGCAACTTTCAAAAGATCCTCTCTTAGCTTTGAGTCGCGAATTCCACCGATAATTTGGTCAAGGACCAGAGAATCCCGCAGGGTGCGAAAATTACAGGTTGCGACTAAGATCTTCAGGTCGACTGCGAATGTTTCTAGCGGTTCTTCTTCTTCTTGTACTCTAGTGAAAAACTTATAACGTTCTACTGTTTCGTTTTTCTTGGGGTTGCAGTGTGCGGGATCACCTGACGTAAACCGATCCCTACTTTAATCCTACTGTTACATCGAGCAGACCCGTGTATTGCCGGTAACTGTAAAATATTCTCCTTCGTCTCGGCGAATTTTGCAAATCCACAGCTCTGTTTGCTCTTTTTCCTTAGCAAAACGATGAAATCGAAGGTTTTTGTTCTTCTTCGAGGTAGTATTGCAAAAGGGGACACAACAATTATGCGGCATTTTTGGTTGTTCAAGGACTCGGCGCGCACATAGTAAAACAATCTATACCCCAGTTTCCAGACCTCCCTCGGTCGGCGCCATTTTGGAGAAGGGTCTATTGCAGTTCATCTTCGATATTGACATCCAGTTCTATCGATCTTCTTTTCCACTCATTTCTATAGGTGAATTTTAGATTACATTACAACAGCTTACGGTGAATATTGTCAATAATATGGATTGGATCAATAGAGCGGAATTAAGATTTTATTCCAGGTGGACTGAGGTAGTTAAGGACATATCGGCGGAGGAAGACTTCGCCGACAGGACTCCGCTTCGAAGGAGTTTGTTGAAACCTTCTTCCAGTCCAAAGTACATTTGTACGAGAAAGTTCAGATCGTTCCCTCTCTCCTTAGTTTCGTTTAACAGATGGATGGCAGCTAACTTTCCGGTAGTAGGGGCTTAAGTCCTCCTCCAGAAATATGAGGGAGCTTACGAAACGAGGACGACGACGGCTACGAGGACTTCATTTAAAAATACAAGTTCGCGTTATTCATATCACTACGAAACTATTTCATGTCGTTTCACGTTAAAAATGTGTAGTAACTGTCGAGGAATTAAACTGGTATGACTGGGTTGGAAGCGTAGAGAGAGAACTGAAAATTCATCGTCATGTGCTAACGTCCTCCACAGAACCTTGAATTTGGTCATTTCACGTCGTCATTTAGAAGATGACGGCAATGCAAAGAAATGAACCAAAATGTAAAACGCACGGGCAGAGCGTGCAGAGGCATTGGTTTTTCTCACTAAAGCTATTCAGTTTGTAGCGTCGTCGTTGGCGTCGGCGTCGTCGTTTCGTAAGCTCCCTATGGTTGGGGACGGTGATCGGTGAAAGTTCGGTGATGTTCATACAAATTACCGCTACTGTATAAGAGAATGAATGTCCACACGAAAGGCATTTAAATCGGGGAACTTTTCTCTCTGGAGACGACAT
>NC_090879.1:31246962-31251962 GCF_036669935.1 Montipora foliosa
ATTTGTAAACATGGCGGCCGACTGGTGTATGGTTTTCAAAGTTTTCGATCTTTTATTG
Source organism: Montipora foliosa (assembly GCF_036669935.1). NCBI lineage: Eukaryota > Metazoa > Cnidaria > Anthozoa > Scleractinia > Acroporidae > Montipora > Montipora foliosa. The sequence continues at coordinate 31,247,021 of NC_090879.1, forward strand.
CTTAGTTTTCTCCACAAAAATACTTCACAAGATCTTAAAAAGTTTTAAAAGTGCTCAAGCGAGGTATGGAAGGTAAAGATTTCTTTTATTTCAAACTTATTTTTGCTATTTGTTTTGGACTTTTGTTCACGATCGGTGATTTGAGAGCCTCTCGATTAACACTTACCTCGTTAAATTTATGATCTCTGTACTTATATGATAAACAAATTACTTCATGATTGGCTCGTTTGTACGATTTTTATTACTCACTCGTTGTGAAGGATCGTTAAACTCACTCGTTCGCTTACGCGATCCTTCACAACTCGTGAATAAAAATCGTACGCACTCACCAACCATGAAGTAATCTATATTTCTCACATGAGAAAGATAAAAATGATATGCTGACTGCGCGCGGTCCGGTAAAGATATGATTTTTTACTTATAGGAAAAATCCTGGTATTTCATCAGTATCTATATAATAAAAGGAAATAAAACTTGAGTTAAACTTTTAAACTTATTTCAAAAGTTGGTACATTAACTGCTTTATTTTTCACTAATTATTGTGTAGGGTTGAAATCGGATAGTTGGCTGTAATCGGATACCTGAAATCGGACAGTTACGTCAGCCAATCATATTAAGTGCATTCAGCTTAATCCATCAATCACATAATTTATCACAATAACCATAGCAACAACCCCTTACCCTACCAAACTGGGGATTTTCCAAAATGGACGAATTTGTAACATTAGACAGTGAAAAAGGAATGCATTAGTTTTGTTTTCGCGGAAATTGTAATGGTTATGATTAATTGGTAACAGGACTTAGTGTCGTCTAATTCGGTCTCTCATCATACCAGGAACCCATGACCCGGAGCCTACAACTCTACTGTGTTCGTGTAACGGCGTTTTCACAGACCGATTTATTTTTAGATTGAATTTCCCGCTAATGAGACTCCCACAGGAGCCCGATGACCAATTACAAGAAATTAAGCTGACGTCATAGGGTCACCGAACTTGAACTGCCTTTGTTTTTTTCCGGAAAAGATAGTCTAAAAATAGATCGGTCTGTAAAAATGCCGTTACATAGGCCCAATATGGGAGCTGTAGGCTCCGGGTCATGGGTTCCTGCAGGTATGAAGTAACTTTTCCGGCAAAAGAGAGAGAGGAATTAAAACACAATTTTCATGCTTTTATGACAAGCAGCAGCCCACCCTTTCGCGTTTGCTGTTTCACGTAAACGCGATACTTCATCTCACTACGGAGCTGAGGAAACGACGAACAACGACGGCCACGGCAACAACGCCACTAAACAACGATATTCGTCAAAAGAGCATAAATAATCGTGATGCACTTGTAGCACGAACTTTGGCACATATTTTTGCGGTACTCTGCATAACGACGACGTGAAATCACCACCAAATTTCCAGAGTTGAGGTTTTAATTACAACGTGAGCATGCAACAGAATCATTCTCTGTGTTCACTCTGAGGCCGCTAGTACCAATTTATTTTTAGGATACTTCGCCTACTACCCTACTACGATGCTTTGTAGGATAGGGAGTTTAAGAAACCACGACGGCTACGGCGACGAAAACGACACTTCAAAATATAAGTTTGAGCTATTCTAAGTACTTCATGGTTATTCCATCTTGTTTATATTCTTCAATATGAGCGAGGTGTCCTATAACTGGATTGGTAAGGACGGATTTGAAGTAAAGATTGAGACTGAAATATTCACTGTAGTTTGTCCGCGTTGTCGTCATAACCTTAAAACTGGTCATTTCACGTAGTAGTTTTGACGAGTACGGGAGGGAATTGTTCAAAGATGCGTGCCGCACGTGCAACACGATCATTTTGGTTCTTTGAACGAATAATATCCCTGCCTTTTGGCGTTGTCGCTGCCGTAGCCGTCGTCGTTTCTTAAACTCGCTAATCACGAATGACTTATGATAGAGCAAAGTTATATTAAGCCTGGTTTTCACAAAAGGCATAAGCGCAAGCATAAACACAACATCAAGAGATTCGTGTCAAGTGGAAACGAACCAGTGACGTAATCACAAGCACACGACGTTCAGACAAAGACTCTTACAACGTGCAGCTGCGTGTGAAATCTGGAACCGGTCATTTTCATTGCACGAACATCACAGCTTGCATCACGACAAGTTAGTTTCTTGTGATTTGTTATCGGGCTCCTGCGGGAGTCTCATTCGCGAGAAAGACGTTCCTAAAAATAACTAGGTCTGTCAAAAGCCCGATCAAGAAGTCAATTCGGTGGAAGGCTCCTACTGATAGCCACCTGACCCAGACCTAAAATTTGTTTTGACAAATTTTGCCAGGTCAAATTTCAGTTCACAAAACTTGTATTTGTGGATATGTAGTGGTGACTTCCAACGGGCCGCAAGATCAGACGTTTGTCCTTTGGTCGACTAGTGGGAGGAGGCATGGGTCCAACTCTGCTTGGCAGAATTTTGCATAAGCCGATTGCGGTGACGTCATCTCGGGTTTAGACGCATGGGACAAAAGACTGTTCGGTCGTAGGAAAAACGACTTCTGGGTTTTGTTGAATTTTTTGCAACTCCTGAAAACTGAAAACGGGTGCATAGATTTATCGATTTATAGCCTTATTTAAAGCCGGCGATACACAGTACAACATTTGTTGTTCAACGAATGTTGCAGTTCACGTTCAACAAAGGTTGAAGTGTGTATCATGTCATGTTGAATACTAAAATAGACCATTCAACCAGTTGAACGAAACGAGGGAAGAGCGCGATTCCGTTCAACAAGTTGCCATCAGTTAAACGACGGTACAGTTTCAAGAAGCAGGTGGCACACGGTTCAACATTCGTTGATCGACAAATATTGCACATTAGTAAAATCCAACTAGTGGTCTATTATCAATGCTGCGTTCTGATTGGTTGAGCTACTAGTAGGGTATTTGTTATAGCCCACTAGTAGCGAAAAGCGTCGGCTTTGAAAACCAAAACAACAATTAAAGTATAGCTTTAACTAGCGAAAGATGTTTTGTCTCGATATTTTTTTGACCACCAACTAGTTGGATTCGGCCTCATGGGCTATTGACTCAGAGCCCATTCGGGCTCGAGGAATAATTGTTAAATGTTCAGAACCCTCATTAAACCGCGTGTTATATGCTCTATTTAACTGCTAGCATATCCTCTTAGCCAGAACTATAAGGGCTTTTACAAAAAACTACTAGTAGTTGGAAAGATGACATTCAAAAACGGGATTCCCAGTAGATCTGTGTTTTGAATTTTGTTCACATATTTAAATACGATAAGCGAAAGAAATAACTGGGCCAGACGGATACAACGTCTGGACGAATTTAATTATGAGCGGCGGCTTTATACGTCGCCATTCAGGCGAATTTAATTCCTTGCATTAAATTCGTCTCAATTTCTTTTCCTCTGAAATTCGACGTATAAACTAGGCCGTAGAAGTATGATGTATCAAAAGGTTGTTCTCTTTTGTCTCGCGTATTTATTTATTAATTTACTTTTTGATTGAGCTCTGCTGAATGGTACACAATGAAAGATAAACGAAAATTTGAAAAGAATATAACAACATAACGAATACGACAAAAAAAAAACCGCTAAATGAATATTACATAAGCAAGACACCTCGACAGTCGCACCAAGTAATGGCCCATATTATTCACTCAACACTAAGGATTTCGCGCGAAAATTTCAACCACCCTCAAACATTGTTTGCATTACTCTACCAAAGAAACGCTGAGTACTTTTTTAGTCATCTCTTTAATAAAGCATGAGAGACATGTCGAGTTTAAACCACATTGTTTAGCTTGGTATGATTCAAAAGCGCTTGAGGTTTTCTTACGACCTTTCATAGCCGATAATTGCCATTTTAAGTATTGAAATAATTGTCTTAATTTTCCGGAGAGAATTGAACAGCGACTTTGGCTGATTCAACAAGAACTTTTTTTTTCGGTGGTTACGGAGACAGACGAAGTTCTAAGAAAAGCATCTGGCTACCAAGAAAATGGGAATTTGTTTGTCAGGAGAGAGGTTAGAAGACGAAGAAGATGATCAGGAAATGGTATTTCTGAAACCCAGATACTACAGAGACCGCGACGGTCCAAAGTTCCGCGTTCTGAACTACAATAGTCATTACGAATACAGGCAATACGAGCGGTCTACATGGATTTGTACGCGTTTTGAAGGCTCGCAGCTCAATAAGTCTCTTAGCAAAGGAGAAAAAATGCTGGCGCGCTACTTCCATGGTAGGAATGGTCCCGAAAAATCAATGGAGCTAACCTGTCCAATGAGACTTTGGGTTGAATTCGGAAAGGAAGCGTACGGACCATGGAACGATGGAGAAGTGGTAGCATCTCTTCATCTACCGCATGACTGTATCAGTAGACCACCAGCTCCTATCGACGTTAGCTTATTTATTCAAGAGATGCCTGAACATTTTGCATACGTTGTTAGCATTGAAGGATTCGCCACAGAAAATATGTGGCATGAAGAAGTTGTTAAATTGCGAAGGATTTTGGATGGCGAAGGAATGAAGTACAACAAGAAAGCGTTCTTTGCTGCAAGATACGAGAATCTGCTTCATATGGGAAAGAAGAGGAATGAGGTCATACTGGTTGTCGACAACTAGTTTCACGGGTAGAGAATAAACAAGATACGCCTAATGGTAGCATTACTGATCGTGAATGAACAACTGATTTTTTTCTTCTAAAGCCCAGTTTTTTGCGTTGCATTGGACATCATGTAGATGATGGAAAGAGTTAAGATACCGCGTCAAATGCCAAGGAGAGTTGTAAAGAAAAGAAAAGAAAAGATTCGCATTCGGATTCTCGCGGTCTTTGTATTTAACACTTATTAGTGGCTTTGAGAGAGTTCAGTCGAGTTTGTTTGACCGCATCCTTTTGCGTTGAAATTAATGAAGTCTCTATGTCGTCCTCAAGTTCGTTCATTAGCGTCAC
>NC_090879.1:31259462-31261962 GCF_036669935.1 Montipora foliosa
GAGCGACGCGCACGTCCTCCAGTGAATAATACATCTACATGTTGATCGAAGTTAGCCGCACAATTCTTAACAATTTTTCTCAAAAACTTGTGTGTGACACAAGTCTTTCCATCTTGGGCGATAACGTAATTTTCACGTTACTATGATCATTGGGGTGCAGGGATGGCGCAGTGGTGAGAGCACTCGCCTCCCACAAATGTGGCTTGGGTTCGGCGTCATATGGGGGTTGAGTTTGTTAGTTCTCTACTTTGCACCGAGAGGTTTTTCTCCGGGTACTCCGTTTTTCCCCTCTCCTCAAAAACCAAAATTTGATTTGATTTTGCTTTAACTTGTTCATTTCAATTTACATTGTCCCCGATTAGTGCTCTACAGCGCTAGAAGATTAGACACTTAAATAAAGTTCCTTTCCTTTCCGTTCTGTTGGTGGACAAAAACAAAAGATCTCTCATTGGCTCCTTTTGTTCATCCACCAGCAATTGTACATTGCAGCATTGTTATATGCATCGCTAAAGATCGGTTGCAAACCACCAAAACTGCATACTTGATAAGGGAATACCTGGGCGTGCAACACTTAGATAAGACGGGATAAGATATTTATTTTACGTCAAGTACATGGAGAGTGCACGTGGTTGCTCGTTCTTCCAAGCCGGAGGCTCATTTTAAAAGCGTTTGACAAATTAAATTATCTGTGTCTCTTTAAGATATATTACAATACAACAATAAAAATAATAATAAATAATAATAATTATCATAAAAGTAACTCAATAACAGTTGTTACAATCAAGTGAAGCTATGATCCTCTCAGTTATGAAAGGAATTTTCGCAATAGACCTTTTTCGCTTGTACATTTTGTTTTCCCAATACAGATCATGTGATAATACTCAGGAGGTTTGGTCCTTTGTTTTGTTCATTAAAATGAGTGCATGCAAGCGTGAATATGTCTGCATGCACTCTTTTTAATGAACAAAAGAAAGGACGAAACCTCCTGAGTATTATCACATGATCTGTATTGGGAAAACAAAATGTACAAGCGAAAAAGGTCTATTGCGTAGAGAAGCCTTTGCCGTGACCTCGCGATACCGGTGCAACGCTCCAACCAACTGAGCCATGAAGCCACTGACGTTGGAAACTGGTCATTTGTGGGTTCTAATGTTCCCATGATGAATGAATCAACGATGAAATGATATATGAAATGAATCATATATTGCTTCTCTACGCAATTGCTAAAATTGCGTTCATACAGCGAGGATCATAGCGGCTTCGACTAAATTTCACGGCCGTATTTCAATATATGATTCATTTCATATATCATTTCATAGTTGTTAGAATCACATCCGATGAATTCAATGGCTTTTTGAAGTGCCTTCGAAATGATAACATATGTGGCGCATTCTTAACAGCTGTTGGTAATTCCAATATGATATGTATGTGTATCAATTGTGGAAAATATGGTGTTGTAAGAATTTTGATCTACGTTCAACCCACTTCTTATGAGCTTGTTAGGAGTAATGCGGGGTTTGAAAAGGCTTGAGCTGTGTTGTAAGGTGTTCATTTATACTATTCCAAGTAAAGTCTTGTAATCCGCACTGCTACTTTTGTTCAGAACTGTCCTTTATCCGTAGTGATTAGCATTTTCCAGTTCTTATTTAGTGCTCTGCTATTCGAAGTGTGTTAATACAAAGTTCCTGTATAAAGCTAGTAAAGTAATTCATTGCCGTGACATTGACATCTTAAATTCCCACCACCTGCTCCCGTCTGACCTTGTAGCTCAGTCGGTAGAGCAGCGGTGACCATTATAGAAAATGATTTGAACGCAGGAGTTACATACCTCGATGGAATTTGATCGTCTGGGTACTGAGTAGTCCTGAGATGGACTGTTGGCAGTAAATAGGGAGCTTTAGCACCGACAATGGCGACGGCAACGAGAACGTCACACATTTGCATATTTAGTAGGCAAAAACAATACCTTTGCACACTCTGCACGTGCGTTTTTCATTTTTGTCCATTTCGTTGCCGTCGTCAGCAAAACAACAACGTGAAATAGCCAAATTTGAGGTTTTATGGAAGACGTCAGCACTTGACGATAAATTTTCATTTTCTCCCCAAATTAAGCTTGACTCATATCGGTTTCATTCTTGAGGGACTGCCACACCATTGTCACGTTAAAAAGCTTTGAATAGTCTCGAAGTGATTACAATAATGGGAATTCATGTTTTGAGATGACGTTCTCGTTGCCGTTCCCGTCGTCGTTGCTTAAGCTCCCCAATGACGTTTCGACGACCTGATTGATTCACTGATTCCTCCGTCTAAGACGGTGACGGTCGACGTCACCTCAAAATATAACAAGGCTCTATCATAAGCCTTTCGCGATTCTTCGGTCTGGTTCACGTCCTACAATGTGGGCGAAGTATCCTAAAAATAAATTGGTGCGAGCGGTTTCAGAGTGAAAACAGAGAATGAAAGATTCTCTGTTGCATGTTTACGTTGTCGTCAAAACCTC
>NC_090879.1:31264462-31276962 GCF_036669935.1 Montipora foliosa
CATTTGGGAATGTAATTACAAAGCCAGCACTTTCTCCTCAGTAATTTTAACACCGCGAGTGTTGGTCCGACCGGAGTGGCAGTTCGATGCTCAACCAACTGACCACCGGTGCGCGGTGTTGTCTTCTGGATTCCTTGAGGATGACATTCACTGGGATTTCACTGATGAGCTTCTATCAACCTTTTTTATTAACTCCCAATGCTGGGGATTATTTCTATCTTCATCTGCCACCTTCTTGCGTTTGCTATTTCCAAATCTTTTTATTTAGATAACTTTTCCGAAACCTCAGAAGTATTTTGTCTGATGAAATATCCACATCAATGAGTGCATATATTATTATTATTTTTATTATTATTTTTATTATTATTATTATTATTACTACTATTATTACTTGTCATATATCACTCAAAGATGGTACAAGTGGTATTATTCCTTCCTATAGAGTATCGAGCAATATCCCATAGCTTTAGGTGTCGAGGGTCATTCGCAGGATCCTTTCCCTGCCCAGCAAGCATAATAAATTATTATTATTATTATTATTATTATTATTATTATTATTATTATTATTATTATTATTATTATTAGTGACGTTCCAAATGTATGAGTCTGTGGAGAACCTTTCAATGTCGACCACGCAATGATTTGTAAACGGGGCGGCTTCATTATACAACGTCATAACGAACTGCGGGATCTCGAGGCGGAGATGCTTAATTTGGTCTGTCATGATGTTGAAGTTAAACCTGTTCTGCAAGAGATCACCGGTGAGTCGTTAGCTAGGGGGGCTCATACAGCCCTTGACGCTCGGGTTTTTGGTCTAGACGAAGTTCCGCATTGTTTAAGGTACGGGTGTGTCACTTAAATGCGGAATCTTACAAAGACCTTACCCCTCTGCAAATGTATCGCCAGCATGAAAACGAGAAGAAACGTATGTACGCAATCAGAGTTATGAAGGTGGAAGAAGCCACGTTTACACCGCTGGTGTTCACCGTTACAGGAGTCATGGCACCTGAATGTCAAGTCTATTACAAGCGACTAGCAGAACTCCTGTTAGTCAAGAAAGGCGAAGACGACTCGACTACGATGTCTTGTATAAGAACTAGAATCTCATTTGCCATCCTGAGAACATCCCTCCTATGCTTGAGGGGATCGCGCTCAATGAGGAGAGTGAATCTTAACCGACAAGAGATGGACATCGAAAGAGGACTTTCAGGACGCTAGATTTTGTTTTTTTTTCCTTCAATTACTCAATTATTAGTTTTTTTTTTTGAATAAGTGAAGGTAGAAGAAGGAAGAAAAAAAAAATGTGCATTTTTTATAGCTTCTATAAACCTTTTTTTTAATTCTTGTTTATGACAATTTTGTAAATATAAATTATATTGAATCAAAAATATTCTTCTTCTTCTTCTTCTTCTTCTTATTATTATTATTATTATTATTATTATTATTATTATTATTATATATTTTAATATTAATAATTCGGTTCTCTTTTGCATTTCAGCCATGACAACTTGGGCGTGTGTTTCACCTCAAATTACAATTGCTGCAACAACAACCCTCTATCTTTTAATATTTGTTTGCTATTACCTCATGGACAAGAAATGCTTGGAGTCTCCTAGCCCCCCAGGGGATTGTAAGCATTCCGGAGTAGAATACACTGCACTGGAGACCAAAGGTAAGGTATTTTGTTCCGGATACAACGAATCGAAAAATAAAGTCTCTCCACTCGAGAAGGACTTTCTTTAGTATTTCTAAAACAAATGAACAATTTATCTTTTATTTAATCCAATTCACTTACGCGGCCAGCAGCTTTGACTGGTGGCCGTAAATAACGAAGATACCGTTGGCATCAACTTGTTGTTCATGTATTAACCTGGAGCACCACATACATTTTACAAATTTGAAGCTCGTAAAAGTGTTATGTTTCAAGGATCTCGTCCCGGCCCGGCTTTCAGAAGTTTATGATTTTCCACAAATTTTCATGACTTGTTTCTTTATATTCAACAGAGGACGAAGACGATCACTCCAAAAATAGCGGAAATGGTACACTATCGCACTGCACAAAGTTCCAGATAATTTGGCAAATGCTACCCGATCTTTTACCGCTTTTTATCGGATGGCTTACCGAATATATGATCATTCAATCTGTGGTGACAACTATAGCATTTCCCAACGCTCCTTTCGAGCCCCGCGATCATTATCAGTATTATATTTTCGCAGTAACAGCTGGCGAGGTGTTGGGAAGATCTTACCTTTTCGCACTATCATTTATCAAAGAAGAGTGGATTGAAAAAGTCAAGTTCCGACCGTATCTGTGGATTCCGGTTGCGATACAAGTAGCCATGCTTGTGGTTTTGATCTTTGCAGCTTGGTACAGATACTTAACGAACGTGTGGTTCGTTTTGTTGATTTTATTTTCTAGCGGTTTAGATATCGGTGGTCTGTATGGAACTGCGTTAACATTCTTCAGAGGCAGATTCGTGGAACCTTATCGTGAGTTCGCCATGGGGTATATTATCATTGCTTTGGATGCGGGAGAATTGGCAGCTGCGCTGATTAGTCTTATCATAGAGCCCCTCTTGCTAAAACACTGCCAGATGGTGAGCCCAAATAACACCGAAGTCTGCTTTACCAGATCAACATCTCTCGACCGCTTTAACTCTTTTTGTTCCAGCAGATAGGATGAACTGTTGATATTCCACATATTCCCAGTTGGCTTGGTAGTACTTCAATTAGTAGACCATTGCACCTGTATCGCAGAGGTCATTTGTTCAAAATCCTTTCGTTACTGCCTGAGAAAGATTCGTAAGTGTAATGAAAAAATCATTGGCACACATCATAATCTGTTTGCCTTTCACACCTTCAAGCGGCTGTCTCAGGATATTGTCACAAATGTAACAAAGTGGGGAAAGGACAGGAGTACAGCCAAAATATTCCTGATATTGAAGGCTTGAGGTATCAATTCTGGTATACTTTGCGATGTTATCCGACCGTTGAGGCTGAATCTCCACATACTAAACAGGGATAACGCACTATTTACCGCGCACCGGTGGCTCAGTTGGTTGAGCACCGGGCTGTCACGGGGGAGGTCGTGAGTTCAACTCCGGCCGGACCAACACTCAGGGTCTTTAAATAACTGAGGAGAAAGTGCTGCCTTTGTAATTACATCTGCAAACGGTTAGACTCTCTAGTCTTCTCGGATAAGGACGATAAGCCGGAGGTCCCGTCTCACAACCCTTCAATGTTCATAATCCTGTGTGACGTAAAAGAACCTGCACACTTGTCGTAAAGAGTAGGGCATGTAGTTCCCGGTGTTGTGGTCTGGTCTTTCTGGTCTGGATAGGGTAGGGTGGAGCACCTCGCATAAGACCTCGAGTCCTGTTCGTGCTCCTTCCCTCTGGGCAGGTTTGCCCAGTAGAAGAGACAAACCAGATGTCTCGTAAAACAAAACATAAAACAACTAACGTTGCCTGGGTTCGATTTCTAGATTTGACGTCACGTGAAGGTCGAGTTTGTTGGTTCTTTACCCTGCTCCGAGAAGTTTTTCTCCGAGTACTCCGCTTTTCCTTTTTCCTAAAAAAACCAGCCTACGATTTGGAATGAGATGATTTGATTCGATTTCTGTATAATGTCTCAATTTAGTGCCTTAGCGCTAAATATACTTGGCACTTGAATAAAGTTCATTGTTATATCAGTTATTTTGATTCCACTGCCTTTTGTTTATTAACAATGTTTCCAGCAAACGGGAACTAGGCGTTGCCCACCGTTTTTCCTTTGGTAAGGGAGCGGAGGGGGGAGGGGAAGGGGCGGCGGGGCGGTGGAATGGGAGGAGCTGGTACGGCTTATTCATTTTATTTTTTTATTTTTACTATTTACGGTAATAAAGATACTATCGTTGCAATAACTAACATGTCCAATTAACTAACGAGTCCAATAAACCTTAAAGAATATTTTGATCCGTATCCTGACACAAGAATGTCTCCTACTCAATTACTTAATAATTCTAGGAAAAAAACTACTTCTGAAACCTGCAGAAGAAATGAGGTACTTCCAAATATAAATACATGTAACTAGGAGCCCTTGACTAGGAGCCTCCCAATGCATTATATCCTTGAGTCAACCTTTGCGCGTATCTTTCTATTTTTAGAACTAATCCTTCAGCAGGAAACTCACATTTACATCAATTTGCACAATTTGCATACATTGTTTTTGCTATTTTTGTCTTTGTTTCACAATAACTTTATTCTGATTGGCCATTCTAAAGAGTGTGTGCAGAGCCGAAGAACTCGTGGCGTTCTAAAAATAGAAAGATACGAGCAAAGGTTGACTCATAGGGCTTGTATGGGAGAGGCAAGCTCCTACTCATGCGCTCCTGATGTACCTTTATAGCTCAGGTACGAACCTGAAAGATTTATTTGCACCAAGAACAAATATCTAAGAAAATTAATGAAAACAAAGGGCCTTAATAGTGTTATAATTTACTCTTTTTTCAATAGCTGTATCTACTCATTATTAGTAGTTTATATACATGTTCATGGCAGAAAATGGCCCTTTGAGGGAGACCTTTGCTTGCTTGAAACTGAAAAATTGGTCCCGCTCATGCGCAGTTTGAAAGAGCGGGCTCTGGGGCTGAATGAAGAAGACGAAACAAAATGGCGTCCGAAAAGCGCACTCGTCCCGTGGAAGGTTTTTATCGCGGAATAGAAAGCCACGTTCGTCTCAAAGCCGAGAAGATACGTCCCAAAAAAGCGGAAGAAGTCGATAAAGAGAAACTGTATGCAAATGAGGTCTCAAAGTATATTAAACCACGCTTCTTTTAAATAATTTTTAACTTTTTCCGACGGAAATAGGTTCAACTGAACTGAAGTAATTTAAAGAAAACGACAAAACTTTTGAAATTACAAGACATGTTTCGACAGAAACTTCTGTCATCTTCAGTTGATTAATGTACAAAGCGTTAAGTTGAATTTATAAGTACGGAAAACGTGCAAATTATGCCAGTAACAACGGAATGTACATGAAACGTGACATTGTGAGAATTAAAAGGATAGTTTTAGATTTACGTGATGCAGTTGTTGATTAAGAGAAGGTTGTTCTCTTTGAATATGAAAAGCTTCTTTTATCTTGAGTTGAAAAGTCGTAGAGGCGTGATCTAAAATATGAAAACATTCCCCTGAAGACAGGGCGCGACATTGTTCGGAATTCTGTAGGTGTTTGAAAATATGAGAAGCCCTATCACTGACTAAGTGCTCACGCACGCGTGTGGAAAAATGCCGGGTTGTTTCGCCGACATAACAGGCATTACAGCACGCACATACAAACTTATAAACCACACGTGAAGGAAGCCCGCCAGGGATAGGGTCCTTCACACCAAGCAAGTTGCCTGTCTTAAAGGAGGAAAAAACTAGTTTGATGTCCAAATCATTGAAGTAGCGCTTGATAAAGTGACGGGTCTTTTTCTGAGTTACGACGGAAAATGACCTATGTAAGATAGCTTAAAATAAAATATAGGCGAAGTGGGAAGGGAACCCTGGGGACAATGATTACTTAGGGTCCCAGTAATGTAACGGTTTACAACTCTTTCAATTAAATGGGCAGGGAAAAGATTCTTTTTTAGGATTTCCATAAGCTTAGTTATGTCCTCATGTAGCCCCAACCAGGTGTTGTTAATCTTAGAGGCCCTATCAATAAGAGTGCTGATGACCCCCACTTTGTAAGAGTACGAAGTGAAACTGAAATAATTAGTTAATAACCCAGTAAAGGTTTTCTTACGGTAAACTTTAGTTAGAAAAGAAATGGGATCATTATTATCAACTAAAACATCTATGAAAAGGGTGATGAGCTTCTTTTTCCATAGTGAACCTAATGTTTGGGTGTCTAGAGTTGATGTAATCGAAAATTATAATGGCATCAAGTTCCGAGTGAAATAAACAAAAAGTGTCGTAATCATGGAATTTACAAATTTCGTAGTTTTCAGTTTTATATAAAATGATAGCATAGTCGACCGTAGCTAGTTAGAGTTATTTAGCCGATCTTTCTTGTCGCAATGTCAGTAAATAACCTTAAATAATTTTATTTCAGGAAATCTTTGTCTTTGGTAACTTTTAGTAAGTACTAAAAATTACCCTAAGTTATACTGTTCAAAGTAAATCATAATAGTGCTAAGATATTGGATAATATTTTCTTTGCGGATTGTTGACTGAGACAAAATAGAAAATAAAGTGAAAAATCACTTTATTGGATATTCACTTGACTTTAATGAATGGAAAGATGGAGATGACCAAGTTGACAGTGAAAAAAGTAGTAGTATTGGTCGCTTGGAACCACGATTCACACCAAGTGAAGATTCCCTGTCTGATAGGGCGTCAGCTTTATTCAGCCGCCTCAGCCGGGAAATAAGGAGGTACAGATTGAGATGCAGATAATTTGACATGGATATATATATAACACACATCTACAAAATATTGTATTTGTAAAAAAGTCAAGGGGACGGGAAGTCCATTGTGTTGACTCTCAATTATGCGATCTGCTTGGTAGTAAGTGGTTTGAGAGAATTCAAAATGTAAATGGAGACTTTTGTTATGTTATTCCTGGAACTCCATGAAAAAAAGCCTGTAGAAGAGTTTGTTTATGTTGGTGATACTCTGGTAGAAAGCCACACTGAAAGCGACTTGCAAGTCATTTTGATGTTTGTTCGTGGGGATGGTGTGAAGGCTGAATACAACAGCAACGAGTGGAAATCGCCCCTGTCCAAACAGTAGTAGTAGCCACACTGTTTCTGTATCAATACCATCAACTGACGTGATACAACTCACCTCGGCTATGAAGATGACTATGGCACAGGTTGTTGAAATGTTTGTAACAATTGTATTCTCCGTTGCCAACTTGCATGTCAACAATAGATAGATGCTTTTACTTGGGGAGGCCTAATTTACATAAGCTTAGTAGTTTCTTTTAGGCCTCCTCGCCACCAATGTAATTCAATAATTTTTCTTTCCATCTTCTCTTTTTTGATTGTTCATATTTGTATTTTAATTTCTTCTTTCTGTGGCAAAAAATAAATAAATAAATAAAAATAAATAAAAAATAAATAAATGTCAGTCACAGTCAACGACAGACTGAACTGATTAGAGTGTAATGTGAAGTGCTAGGTTTCCACCCCACATGAACCATGTGAGCATTAGCCCTACTAATGGAAATGGGCCCGCACAAGGACAGAGAAAAACTCTGACCAGTGTGGGAATTGAACCCACGACCTTCGGGTTAGATCACCGCTGCTCTACCGACTGAGCTACAAGGTCAGATGGGAGCAGGCCATGGGAACCGATGATGTAAAAGTCACGGCAATGAACATGTACTTGAAGGATTACGTTTTTGCAAACGTAGGCCGTGTAGCACTTATATTTGAGCAGACTTAACTGATTAGATTGTGATGTGAAGCGCTAAGTTTCTACCCCATATGGACCAATGATGTGAGCGTTAGCCTAACTAATGGAAATGGGCCCGCACAAGGACAGAAAAACTCTGACCAGAGTGGGAATTGAACCCACGACCTGCTGGTGGGATCACCGCTGCTCTACCAACTGAGCTACAATGTCAGACGGGAGCAGGCCATGGGAACCGATGATGTAAAAGTCACGGCAATAAACATGTACAAGTGCAAGGAAGGATTACGTTTTTGCAAACGTGATTAGAGTTTAATGTGAAGTGCTACAAGCAATTGCAAAAAGAGTTGAGACACTCACTGTCAAGAACCCTACAATGCCTGACATAGAGGTCAGCACATCCTCAACCCCCCTCCCCCCACGCAAAGTTGTTTCCATCTTGATCTAGCACTGAAACTAAAGGCTATCAACATTGAAAAGGGGGAGGGGGAAAGAGGGGCGTTGCGACTTCTCTTTCGATGTGGTAATGGGGTTTTATGAGGAAGAGGTGAAATTTCGACTAAGTGTCTCAACCTTTTTGCAACTGCTTGTAGGTTTCTACCCCACATGGTTCATGTGTGAGGTAGAAACCTAACTATTATTTGATAAAATATTTATCTATCTCTCATATATACTATGAGTACAAAAAGATGGTACACTGTTAGTTGCTGCTAGACATAAAATCATAAAAGTGACTGGTTCTGCCAAATCACAAAAACTAATAAATGCAAATTAAATAATTTGTTGCATAAATTTTGCCCTTGTTTTTTTTTTTAACCTTGCTAGAACACTGATGTAGGGGAGAACAACATGGCTTAGATGCACATAAGCTACATGGGGATAAACAGGTCTTAATATTATGACCTTCTAAATTACAATTTCCGCAAGTGACACTTCTTGTGCCTCTTTGACAGCCAAGATCCTCTAAATATTCCATTCTGTTTCTTTTTTGCACAATTTGTTTTAACGAGTCCAGTCCTCGTTGATTGGTAGATATCAAGTAGTCCTTTGTTGTTTTGTCATTGAGCTTCTCTAGACCTTGCTGAGTAAAGGGGGTGATACTACGATACATTTGTATAAACTCAGGCACATGCCATACCAGCGCATGCATGTAGGGAGTAACGTGCTTAGTGTGATACAATTTCAAAAACTGTTCCAGAAAAGATTTTGATGCCTCCTGAATTTCTTCCTTGCTCAGTTGAGGACTGGTGGAACTCAACATGTTTGTAATTGTTAGAAACTGTTTCCACAACTTTGAAATTTGATCAGATTTCTGGTGATTGGGCAGTACCTTAGTGAAATCAATGTTCCTAAATTTCTGTTTCTGGGGGCCTGTTAGATCCTGCCATTTCATTTTTTTTTGAATCCTTACAGACAAACCAGCTAAAGGAAATTTTGAGGGTATCATTGAGATAGGTCTCCCAGCCTGCCATGTGCTTGTACTTTGATCTCTCAAAACCATCATTAAAAGATTTCTTTTTGTCAATCGCATCTTGATGTTGCAGCTCTTGGATGAGGAGGTTAATTAGCTTGTCAGAACTTCGAAGAAAAAGGTCCAATGAATCTATGACAACATGATAAATGGGAATTGAAGGGAAAAGTGGAACAAGTTTAGAATTGTACTTCTCCACTGTTTTTGACCTTGTAGTCACTTGTTGTTGAATCTCCTCAATTGAACGAGCCCCTTTTGAGACATCAGTGAGGGACCATTTTTTTCTTCCATCATATTTGTCATATAGGGGACATTTACACCAAATACAGGGGTACATAGCATGGGCAGCACCAAGACCGCAAACACACGCAAGAATTTTCCAGTCCCCTCCCAGGAACCACTCAATTTCAAACTGCTCTGTTCCCACTGACAAATGTTTTAAAGATTCTACATCTTTTCGGATGTCTGTCAGTGCTTTGGAAGGTCTTTCGTAGTTTTCAGGCTCCTTTATAACTGCTATCACATGATTGCCATCAGCTACCTGAGCCAAGTTTTCTTCATCAAGGACAGTGAAGGTAACATTGATGACATGTAGTCGTTTGCCAATATTGGTACCATCCCCAGAAAGTTTAACTCGAATCTTATGATTCTGCAACCTTATTTCTAGTCGTTCCTTGATGCTCTGCTGAATCCCGCAAGTGCCATTGGGAGTACTTGACAGATTCCATTTACTATTTAAAGCCTTTATACTCTCCTGGACTTTCCATGACCGAGGAAGTTCCTTGAAAATCATAGAAAGTTCATGGTATACTTCATTTGATATATTAAATCTTTCCTTTGTGTAGAGCAGTAAATTTATGTCATCAATCTCCTCATCAGTGAGTGTCGGTTCGAGATGAGTTTTCAATGTTATTCTTATCAACCAATGTGAGAGACTCATACTCTTGAGTGTACTCATTGAATACTTCAACTTTAGTGGCTACAAAATTATGAAGTCCAAGAAATGAAAGTGAAGTTTCACAGTCTGAGACCATTTGCTTTCAAAACCTAGTTTGATGCCTTTTACTATAGTCTACAAATGTTTTACTTTTGCCAGGACCTCTTCATTTCTTATCTTTTTGTATTTTTATTAATTTCTGGACTAGCTCTTTCAATTTCTTTTGAAATTTGCGAGTAATTTCTTTGTTTTTAGCAACAGCTCTTTTCAGTTTCTGCTCAATTTTGGCCTTCTTGCACCTTTCCTCTGTAATATCATCTTCAAGCATTCTTTTGTGTCCCCTCAATTCATTGTTCTCGTTTTGGAGCATAACACAATCCATTTCATTATAATATATCTTAAAATTCCAAGTTGAAAATTTACCCTTTGTCCACTGAAAAAAGAGTTTTTTACCCCATTGCCTCCCTTAGTTTTGGCTTTGGCCAGTGCTTGATTTAATCTCCAGATCTTTGGTTTGAATATTCTTGGATCAGTCTTTGATTTATTATCACACTAGGGATCCCGCACTTCAGTCTGACTTTTTGTATAAGAATCCTTAAAACGGAGTTTGTTTTGAGTTCTATCATTTCCCTAGCCAAACGCGAGCCCGAGTCAACCACGAGCCAACCTCGAGTCAAGCCCAAATGTATTCTTTTCTTTTTTTTTTTTTTTTTTTTTTTTTTTTTTTAAACTTTTGAGTTTCATGGCCACAGAAACGCATTTAAAAGTTTGTAGAAATATACTCACTAGTTTTGTACAATATGTTATTATTTTTTCAATGCCGATTGCAAGAGTTAAGGCCGGGACACACTAGGCGACAAATCGCAGCGACATCTCTGCGACAAATTGCTCCATGTGTACTACTTGCAAAACAAGTCGCTGCGACACGACGCCTGTTCGGTGCACACACGGATGCACGCAGTGATCTCGTATGAGGGGGAATGTGAACTAGTTTTCTAAATCAATATGGCTGATTATATGACGCTCTCTCATTGGTTCATTTATATTTTGTCGCGACGACTTGTTGCCGGAAGTGTACACACGATGCGACAACGCTGCTTTCGCTAATTTTGTCGCTGCGATGCGATAAGTCGCACGAATTCAAACTGGTTTGAATTCGTGCGACTGATCGCAGCGACAAAATTCTGCCGCAGCGACAATGATTTTCATGAAATTAACCGTGTTACACAAGGCGATTTGTTGCGGCGACTTGTCCCCGCGTCGTGTCGCAGCGACTTATCGCCTAGTGTGTCCCGGCCTTTAAGCTTTAAGTTTAATTCCTGCATACCTCGATATCCATTAATTTTCCTCACGGATTCCGACCTTTGTTAATTACACACAACTGATGCAGAAGTTCCATTTCAACGACACACTGTGAACGTTGATGTGGAATAAAAATATTTATTGCATTTCGTGACACTCGAGCGCCATCTTGTGTTTCATACACAGGGTACCCATACAAGAAATATTAGATCCCAATTGCAACCCATTCTCTCCGCGGCCAAATTGATGGAGGACATGTTTTTCGGTAGAACACAATTTTATCAGAGTAATCATGTGCAAACGTATTTTTAGAGTGGTTCTTAGTTATATAAGTTTGGAAATTTCATGATCCGTTGTTGGCAAGAAGTAGGTGCGACAAAAGCTTGTGACACAAGCTCATTATTTCAAAGAACGTTTTTCCTTGGTCACGAAGCAGATACTTACATTTGAGCCATTGGGAAAGGAGAAAATTGGCGAGCATATTTCATGGCAAATTATTTCTACAAGGTTTTAATTGCTTTTCTGTGGCCATGAAACTCAAAAATGGAAAAAAATCCAACATTTGGGCTTGACTCAAGGTTGACCCGGGGTTGGCTCGTGGCTCGTAGTTTACTCGGGCTCGCGTTTGGCTAGGGAAATGATATAACTGGTTTGTTTTGCCTACGCTTTCCTCTGGATCCAGTTCTTCATCACGATCATAAGCCTCTTGTTGAGCAGATTTGTACAATTCGTACAAACGTTTACTACCAATAAACATATAAAACATTTTAATATTAATTGTTGAACATGAAACCGTACGCAATTTAATAAATTTACGACAAGTTTGGAATTTATAGATTCAAACATTACTAGTATATTTGGGCCTGAAATAAGGGATATCCTTTGTGGCTGCATTTCCCGTCATCGCCGTTTTCCTTGCCGTTTTTCTTCTTTTCTTTGTCATTTTGCACGGTCTCCACCGGACAAAACAACACAAACCTAATGCAAATTACAAGAAGTGCCGGGGCACCCCGCAATATCGCCAACATCTGCAAAGGAGTGCTTTTCAAACGCCGATTTCCTTTTTTTCGCAGAAATTTCCGAATTTGGAGCCGAAATGTTGATTAGATCCCAGGCTTTCAAGATCAACCCGTACATATTTCAAGGACGCACGTTTTAAACGACTAGGCCGCTTGAAGTGATGACCGCTTCTCTCGACGCTTCTCTCAAGTTCGACAACTTCGAAGCCCGATTTACATGGTTTATTTCCCCTTTCCCAACGTATTTTGCGACTTATAGATAGAGTAATGAATAAATATCGTAAATATAACCGTACATCAAGAGAAAGTAATCGTTAACCTTGTCTACGTTTGCTTTTCGCTAAAAATTAGCAATTTTCGATAGAATACTGGATACGAAAAAAAAAAAA
>NC_090879.1:31284462-31306962 GCF_036669935.1 Montipora foliosa
TTCTTCTCAAATTTCAGGTGTAAGATAATTTTTATGTGTTCTGTCAATTTTTGGCAACAGCAAGATTACAACTCACTGTTTAAGGGAAGCATTGGTCACGTGACCTCTTAGTGCAAGTGGCCTATTCCTATTGATCGCGGAAGTCATTGTTGTAGAGATTCGTCATGAATGGGTCATATCACCGAATATTTTTACATGTGATTACCTTCAAGTTGATAATGTTAATCAGCGTTTAAAGTGTTGTGTATGACACACACACGATACAAGTCGATGAATCGAGCTCGCCTTTAATCGAAGAAAAACTGACGATCGATACAGTTTTTTTGCTAGCTTGCCTTTTTTGTTGGTCACAGAAAAATTGGACCGTCATTTTCATTTAACGCAATCGAGACACACAGGATACGGTTGGTAAAGTCGAAATGAGAAAGGCAGAG
This sequence comes from Montipora foliosa, assembly GCF_036669935.1. Taxonomy (NCBI): domain Eukaryota; kingdom Metazoa; phylum Cnidaria; class Anthozoa; order Scleractinia; family Acroporidae; genus Montipora; species Montipora foliosa. The sequence goes on from NC_090879.1 coordinate 31,284,897, forward strand.
GATGTCGACACGAACAGTGGTCATCCGGAACGCGAAGCTATCAGCACAATCATTGCGTTTTTCGTATTTGGAGCTCTTCTCTGTGGGACTAACTCGCTTGCTGTAGCCGGCGCACAAGACATCTTAGCGGGGACTTTTATACAAACATCCACAGTTCTCGTGGCCAATACTCTGCCTAATCTTGTTGCGTGTTTAATTGCTCCTTACTTCATGCAAACTATCCCTTATTCTGTTCGCATCGCTGCCGTGGGTCTGTCATACATTTGCGGAGCACTTGTGTTTGCAATTGCTAACGAGATCCATTGGAAGCTATTCGGTATCGCTCTAACGTCGTTTGCTTTAGGAGCTGGTGAAACAACAGTATCCGCTCTGACATCGTTTTATCTCGAAGTTTGTCTGAGTGCCTTTTCATCTGGAACGGGGACAGGCTTTGCAATGGCTCCGCTCTATTATATGGGTAAGTAGTGATTTCTTATCCACAATTCGCGGAAAAAATGTTGGACTTCCGTTTGATCCTCGATTTGGTTGACTACGTATACCGGATTCGAGACAATTGATATCCATAAAACAAAAGAACGAAGCGAACATAACAATACCCAATTAGCAAGGCCTAATCGGAATAACAGTGGTTCTTTTGTACTTCGCCTTTTTGTCCGGTATATGAAAGTCTACCCGAAAGTTGGACGTTTCTTTCAAAACCATGAATAGTAAATCATATATCCAGAGGAACTCTTACAAACAAACGCGATTATTAGGCCTATATTGAACCGTTTGTTTTTAGATTTGTTGTTTTTCACTGGTCATGATAGTCTCTAGCACACGTAAGCGTGTTTTTTTATGCATTCTTCCTCACCCACTTGTCTCGCCACATTGTTTATCTGTCGCCCTGAAGCAAAATGGGAGGTTTGCAACCAATCTCTAGAGACACAGACAACAATGATAAAATGTATAATTGCTGATGGAGAGATCTTTTGTCCCGGCTGCGATGACGTAAACAGAAAACCACCACTTAGTTCTGTATGCCATGCTGAGCCCTAGTTTTATTTGTGGCACTTTTTTCAGTTATAAGTTAATTTCAACTGTGACAGTGCGACGTAGAGCGCGTAGAAAGACGTTCCCTAAGGGGAAAAAAAGTGGAAAAAATAAATGCGTTATTCACCGGGTTGGCCCGGGTCGGTCCGTCTAGGGAAAAACTGTGCCCTCGGCCTTTACTACGTCCCTCAGCCTGCCGCCTCAAGACCTCGAGCACAGTTTTTCGGCCCTACACGGACCTCCCAGCCGGTGAATAATATATATAGCTTTAAGTTTATATCCCTCCGATTTGATGGATAGAGTGTTTTCACATGACGTCACGGTGCCCGTGGTGAGTAAAAAAAGAAAATAATAAAGAGCGACCATGTTGGAGGAGTGAAATATTCTTTTGGGAATTGAACTATATATTGTTATGAAAAATTTTCATTTTCTTTTAGTATGCAAATATGGCTCTTGGTCAGGTTTAATTCTTATTGATCACCGTATATTTTTACATATGATTACCTTCAAGTTGATATTGTTAATCAGCGTTTAATGTGTTGTGTATGAGACACACTTGATACAAGTGGATGAATCGAGCTCGCCTTTAGAAGAAAAACTGCATGACGATCGATACAATTTTTTTGCTAGCTTGCCTTTTTTGTTAGTCACAGAAAAATTAGATTGTCATTTTCATTTAACGCAATCGAGACACACAGGATACGGTTGATAAAGCCGAAATGAGAGAGACGGGGAATATCGACAAGAGCAGTGGTCATCCGGAACGCGAAACTATCGGTACAATCACTGCGTTTTTCGTATTTGGAGCTCTTCTCTGTGGGACTAACTCGCTTGCTGTAGCCGGCGCACAAGACATCTTAGCGGGGACCTTTATACAAACATCCACAGTTCTCGTGGCCAATACTCTGCCTAATCTTGTTGCGTGTTTAATTGCTCCTTACTTCATGCAAACTATATCTTATTCTGTTCGTATCACTGCCGTGGGTCTGTCGTACATTTGCGGAGCACTTGTGTTTGCAATTGCTAACGAGATCCATTGGAAGCTATTCGGTATCGCTCTAACGTCGTTTGCGTTAGGAGCTGGTGAAACAACAGTGTCCGCTCTGACATCGTTTTATCTCGAAGTTTGTCTGAGTGCCTTTTCATCTGGAACGGGGACAGGCTTTGCAATGGCTCCGCTCTATTATATGGGTAAGTAGTGACTTCTTATCCACAATTCGCGGAAAAAATGTTGGACTTCCGTTTGATCCTCGATTTGGTTGACTACGTATATGGGTGAAAGAAAGTTGGACTAGTCTTTCATATACCGGATCCGAGACAATTGATATCCATAAAACAAAAGAACGAAGCGAACATAACAGTACCCAATTAGCAAGGCCCAATTGGACGTTTCTTTCAAAACCATGAATAGTAAATTATATATCCAGAGGAACTCTTACAAACAAACGCGATTATTAGGCCTATATTGAACCGTTTGTTTTTAGATTTGTTGTTTTTCACTGGTCATGATAGTCTCTAGCACACGTAAGCGTGTTTTTTTATGCATTCTTCCTCACCCACTTGTCTCGCCGCATTGTTTATCTGTCGCCTTGAAGCAAAATGGGAGGTTTGCAACCAATCTCTAGAGACACAGACAACAATAATAAAATGTATAATTGCTGATGGAGAGATCTTTTGTCCCGGCTGCGATGGCGTAAAAAGAAAACCACCACCTATTCTGTATGCCATGCTGAGCCCTAGTTTTATTTGTGGCATAACCAAGACAATCACGACAAGGAACAATCCTGGAATCTTCTGTTAATTTTTAGATCGTTTCCACACGAAATTCACTGTGAATCACACAGGAGGCCGAAAGTTAAACACGCTCAATTTTCGCCAGTTAGCGCCAAATTGTGTTGACATTCTTTTTTTCTTTAGTTATGATTAACAATATTCACCGACGTCAAAGTAAATAGAAGGTGATATCCATCACTTTCACTGACACTGAGGTGAATAATAGTTTTAGTATATACCACAAAAAGTTGATTAATCAGCCGACTTTATCGGTAAAATTTGCCCATCGGTAACCGAACAGAGGCAACACCGTGGAAGCCTTTTTGTTTTTCTCTGTTTAGTACGGCTTGCTATTCACCTCCGAGCTAGCCGCCAACCAGAATGCGCAGAAAGCAATTCACTTGTGTGATATATACTAGGAGAAAATACAAGGCAAATATTTAATCTTCCAGGTAAACATTGACGGCGGTTTGAAACCGGTTTTTTCCGAGCATTTTGGTGATCCCGTTGTCTATGTCAACACAGAAGCAAGCATTCTTCCTTTTTGTAAAAGCGACTGAAAAATAGTCTGAAAACTAATTAATTTCTCAGTTTCATTTGGTAAAGAGCTTAATTCATCTAGAGAACATAAACACTAAATTGACCGGCGAAAAGACTTCAGATAGTAATTATAAATAGCTAACCGGAAATTAGCATAAAAAGCTTGATGAACCGCATGGAAATGATTTGATTGTTTTTTCATTTAATATATATATATCGTTTAATCCACTCTTTGCAGTTAGAACTATGTATAAACTGAATTATCAAGCGGTATCATTTACAAAACTATTAAAAATAATTAAGGTATACTAATGTAAAATCTACATAATGATCAATCTAGAAATCTAAAAGTTATAAAATCATTAGCTCTCTTGGTTCTTGCCTCCTGGCGAACGGACTTTTCACTCCCAGATCTAAGATTGTAAGGAACATTATAAACATTAGCCTCAGGGCGGAGTTTCCACGTCGCAATGAACTTCCTACTCAATGTTTCTCGCCTGACTTCTAGACTTGGAAGGCCAGATATGGTCAGGGCTTCCTTATAAACTAGACGCTCCGTGAGCGTAAACTGGGTTGCCCGTTTGTAAGTGTTACACCAGGAGCGAAACACTGGGACACTCAGTTGGGTGGTAAGTGGATTTTTCTCAGAGTAATGGTGGATGTGGCAATCCGAAGAAAAAAAGTTTAAGAATGCAATAGGTACTCCTGGTAACTCCTACAATGGAAGAAGAAGGCCAGGGGATTGAATGCGGATGCAGCATATTTCTCATTCATTCTCAGGGCCGCTCGATTCTCTAAGCCGGCTGTGTGGTGAAATGGTACTTAGTTGCGGGGAGCAAGTAAAAAACGATGAATTCAGGTTTTCTTCATTGTTGAGAGTTTAATTTAGGATACACGAGGAGGCATTAGATTAGACGTTGTACAACATATGTAGTTATTTCTTCTATACAGGTAAGCTTGAAGTAATTACAAGTTTTTTGAGTTTAAAGCTTGGTTGGGCTGGAAGTGAGTTGATTTCGGTGGAGAAAGGCTATTATCATAAAATTATTTTTGTAAATTCAAGTTTGATCAGCGGTTTGGCTTGTGTGCTTAGTATCCAATTTCGCGCGGTTCGAGGACCATGTGAGAGTTTGCCTGCCATGTTGTTTTGTTATTTGGCGGACTTCACAGTTTTACCGTATCTGAAGAGGTTCAAGCGTGTTCTGTAAGTCGGTTTTCAGAGAACCATTTGTGTGTTATTTGAAGCATTATACTAGCCACATTTTTCCTTCCATTTAGAAACCGTGAAAGGAATTGTTACGTGACAAGTTTGTGATATCCAACAACTGTAATAGGACCGCGGTAAAGTTAATAATTGGCATGGGACCGAGCTGAAGCAGGATTGTGTGGAATCGTCTCAGAAGTGTATTGTAAACCGTTCAAGCTTGAATGTTGTCGAGGAGTTAAGTCTTACGTGGGTGTAATATGGAATAAATCCTTTTAACACATTTGGAGTTTGGACTTTATTCTGTCATATGGCAATCTCTGTGGTTTTGGCGGGCAAAAGTTTGTTTGTTGCTCGTAGGCTTCCTCTTGGCGTGATCGAAGATCAATGTTCTGTGCAGTTGCTTGGGTCTTCCATTCTACTGTCAGAGTTTATCAAAGTACTGTCAGTGTAACGGTTCACTGCTTCTGATTTAAGGTGTTTGTACGATACTTTTGCAGTCTCTTGATATAAATCTTTTGGAATCCTAGATCATAGCAGGAGCCCATCTGTTTCTGACCATAGATGCCGAGCATTTACATGATCAGTAATGCTCATGTATCATTTCGTTCATTGCTTCATTCATCGTGGGATCACTTGAATCCACAAATGACCAGCTTCCAAAGACAGTGGCTTCATGGCTCAGTTGGTTAGAGCGTCACACTGGTATCGCAAGGTCATGGGTTGAGACCCTGTTGAAGTCCTGAATTTTTCAGGCTTTTCTACGCAATTGCTAGAATTGTTTTCATAACTGCGAGGATCATAACTTCACTTGAGTTTTTACTTAACAGCCTAAGAATTGTTCTCTTGTTGGATGTACATTGTATTTCTGCAAAAAAAGGAAATGAGAAAACTTTTAGGACTTTTAACTTTTACGGAAGATGAATGTGGGTTCGTCCCAAGTGTTTTTGGTTTTAAAGGAATTTACATAACAGACAAAATATGCAAGCAATGGGACCATGAAAAGAGCGAAAAGATATTTTCATATCAACAACTGGGGGACTTTTGAAAGATGTATTTTTCAGCATGTTACGTGCAAACCAAGAAAAAAGAAATCAGAATTCCTTTAGTAAGAGTCTTACCTATGATCCTCTGATAAATACATGTCGTTGATGGAATTTTCATCCTAACACCCTAAAAGAGAAAAAGATATTTAATAACAAGGTTCCAGATTTTATTTTTATCAATAAGTATTCGTTATTGTAAATAAGGTGGCCTTTTGAAATATTTCTTTTATTGTTTTTACAATAATAATAATGATAATAATAATAATAATAATAATAATAATATTTATTATTATTATTATTATTATTATTACTTTTATTTTATTTTATTATATTATTTTTTTAAAGGGGAACTGAAGGCAAAAAAAAGAAGGATTTTTTGTTTAAACTTTAGACCATACACAATAAAGTTTTCAACTTTTTTCCTGGCATATCCGTCGCTCTTCCACCTAAAAAAAAGCTTTTATTCCAATTTTAGGCTGTCAGCATTGTGGCTCAGAGTGGAGGAGTCAGAGGTCATTTTTGCAGCTCATGATGTATGATATGGGGAAGACATGTGAGAAGCAGTGTTTAGACTGATGTTTGTTGTGAATATTGAGTCCACGAAAAAACAGCAAAGCAACAAAGAAAATATCCACAGCAGCACTTGTGTTTACCAAGTGTTTCTGTTGATTACGAAATCTCTGTTCCCCATATCATACATGTACCTCACAATAGGCTCCTGACTTAGTTTTTGAGCCCGCCCTGAAATGGCCAAAAAAGTGGGAAAAGCCCAACTTCGAACGTAATTTTATTGCAAAAAACAGGAAACGAGAAGAAGTAACTCCACAAACTTAACTTTACTTATGTTAGGCTCCTTTAATGGTGGTCTGAACTGGTACGTCATATGAGAAGCATGCCTGTCGTTTATAGTTATTAAGAGTCCTGCCTGGGAATATCTGAGTAAGATGAAAGATACAAAGTAATATGTAAACTTACCGTCTCGTGGTGCAGGGCACTGGAAGGGGGTGAGGCACCATATGGTGGTGCCTTGTAAAATGCTTGTGAACAGACCTCTGAAGTCTCCCATTCTGGTTATGGGAACTTCTAGCTTAGAAAGAAAGATTGTCTCCTCAGGTTCTTGGGCAAGTTTGGAAGTTCTTGTGGCATATGAACATGATCCTTTTTGACAAAGGAATTGATAGAATTTACCAACTTCTAGAAAAAAAATTTTCTTGGTAATTTCAAATTGATTGATAGATGATTATCAAAATCTCTGCTTGTTCCAATTACATTATTGTGTATTGAACATGGTTTTCTCTCCACTGGTTGCAGAGCCTTAGATTTAATCTGCTTTGCTTAAGTCAAATGATGTCATATAATAACAATAATAATATTATAGATAAATGTTTATAATATTTAAGACGAAACTTGTCAAGGTGGTGCACCAATTTGTCTGCTTTTGAGGACACTGTGGTAGATTAGGATTTTATGAATTTCCAGTTTTGTTCTAGTTGGACTTGTGATCTCTTTGCCAGGTCTTTGCGACAACTTTTTTCAAAATCTCTAGAAGAGTTCTTTCATTTTCATTGTAAAAGATCCTTGCATGAAAGTTTCATAATATCATTTTAGTTATATAGCTACAATGTAGCATATGGATATTTTATCAGTATCATGGTTCCTGCCAAGACACATTTGTACATTTATGAAAATTTTATATTTACAGTTATTGCTCTAAATAAATATTATATGCTTTGCATGACAGTTTAAATAAATACAAATATTTAAATATCTTTGTTATATTTTATGGATATTTTAACAGCATCATGGTCAGAGTAGTAGACACTAATTACAGTATTCTCTATGATGTCAAATTTTGTTGTTTTTAGGTAAATTTGGTCAAGTATGTTTCCTGATGAGACAAAAGTTGGACTTTGTACAAACTGTGAATAACCTAGAGAGGTCATTAAAGATTTTAGCGGTCTTGTGCTATCATCATTTAAGTAGTTGATATTGAAATCACCAAGAATGATGTCAATTGGATAAGTGCCAAGGATATTTCGTAGATGACTTACATACTGTATTATATTTGAGTTGTTCTTTCGGTAAAGAAAAAGAACTGTAAAATTGGGACGCATAGTTGTAGATGTATTCAAAATTATTACAAATTTCATTGCATTTACTTGTGGAAAGTATTCATGTTCCTTAGTTTCTATTGATCTTCTGGCACACAGTGCCAAACTTAAAAATCTATCAGTAGGATGATCTTGCCTGTAGAGAGTAAATGGTAGTAGATGAGATTTTATGTCAGTATCATTGCTATGAGGTACAAGTTGTGTTTCTGTCAGTGCAATTAGATCACTGTTCTTTATGTTTGCATCACACTTGATATCTACACTATGTTTTTTGAGTGATCGTATGTTTAATAGACATATAGTGAGCATTGAATTTTCCTTATATTTTTCACTAGTTCCCATGGGTTTTGAAATTTCTCGCAGTCTTTCATATTCTTTATGTACCCGAGGATCTGCTTTCACATGTTTGCTGTTAATTTTTCCTAGAATGTGAATACCATTTAAAGAGGTTGCTCGGCTCAGTGCAACATATACCTGACCATAATTGAATGATCTCTGTTTGACCAACTCAAAACTAATGACGAGACTGTTAAGTGACAATCCCTGTACTTTGTGAATGCTAACAGCGTAAGCCAATGTTAAAGGGAATTGCATTCTCTGTATTTCTGGAGAAGAAGGTTTATTTGGATGTATTTTAATTTTTGCTAGGACAGGTACTATGGGTACAACTCTGTTTTGTCGCACAAAACTACTAGTACTCTTTTGAATTAAATTGTTGCCAGCTTTGGCATCATCAAATTTTACGTAGATAATGGTGGGTTTTTTGTTATTTTGATTTACATCAATTTTAACAATAGTTCCTAGTTGACCATTTATAAGTCTATCTGGTATATCAATGTTGTTGGTTAACATAACTCTAGCAGATTCCTTTATACAGATATTAGCATCAAGTCCACCAGTTTCAGACCTGGGTCTAGCTAAAATTCTGTTAATATCTTGCTGTGATACATTAGGAGGGTACTGATCTGTGGCTTTAAGGTTAAACAACTGTGCAGGTATTTGGTGCAATTTCATTTCATTGTGTCGATTGACTGGATTATTTTCAGCCCAGATGTGAAGAGCATCTGATGGGTAATTAACATCTGATGGATCTATAGATCTAGATTGGATGCATTTGATATCTTCTTCAGTTTGAGTTGCTGTACGGAACCTATTCAGAAGTTCAGCAAATGGCTGGTCATCCTTCTGCCTCATGATATCAACAAGCTCTATCATTGTGAACAGGTGCCATGGGTGGCACAAGTTAAACACATCATTTTTGTAATTTGCAAAAACAGGTTTCCTGCGTATTGGTGGTAGTTGATACATGTCACCAATAGCAAGAATGCTAATGCCTGCAAACAGGTGAACATTTGATGTGCCAAAAATTTCGTTTAGTCTTTGGTGGATATGAAGCAAAGTATTGTTAGCAACCATAGAGATTTCATCTATTATGATCAACTTGAGGTCAGCTAGTAACATTCTCATTTGTGTTTTCTTTTGGTCAGACATTGGAGATAAATTATCACCTGTTTCTTTGGGAATTGCCAAGGCAGTGTTTATTGTTGTCCCATCTATGTTAATAGCAGCAACTCCAGTAGGTGCCATTAAAAGAACTGTAGGTAATTCAGGGTTCATCGGAGGATGTCTAAAGGTCTTTGTGACAGTGTGGTAGATTGTTTGGATCAAGTGACTTTTACCAGCACCTGCTCCACCAGTTATAAATAAATGTATTGGTTTTACTTCTTCAGGTTTTCGACTATTCATGTTTTTCATTTTACTTCTACACCAGGTGAGAATTATATCATAAGCATAGCGCTGTTTTTTGTTCAATGATCTAACACACTCCCGTAGCTTATCATCACTAATTTCTGTTGGCTGGTTGTATGTTATCATTCCAAGGTTTGAATGATTCTCAGTTTCTGATGATGAAACAAGATGTGTAGGTAATTGTTCATTAAATGACTCGTTTGGTACTGAATCATCTTGCTCTTCAGATTGTAAATCTGCATTTTCCTGGTCATTCATAGAATCATAGCTGGAGTGGATGATATTGCCCTGGTTATTTCGAAGAAAATCAAGTGCTTCTGTAACAGCATCAGCATCAGGCTCAAAATTCTCTCTGTTTCGTTCCACTTCAGCTTGTACTTCATGCTCATAGAATTTAGAAGCATATGTTTGATCACTTCCTAAAAGACTTGTTTCATCTCTCCATGGGTAGTAAAGCATCAGGAGATGATGAAAATACAGTTCAGGTTCTTTTGCTTTGTTTGGCTTGTGATATCTTATAACAGCTTTTACTTTTCTACACTTCATAACTTCATGCGTGTTCATTAATCTTATTTTGTCTGGAGGTGATGTATCAGGATCACAATTGTGATGTAATTCAATGACATCGTCAGTTAAAACCTCAGGTTGAGCATCAGCTGTTTCTTGGCAGTCCTTTTTGTATTCTTTATAATAGTATGCAGCAAACTCTGCCAGACATAGCCTATCTACAGAAGGAATACACTGTGGTCTTAAAGTGTATCGATCAATAATATTTGATTTAAAGATATCAGTACTTTCATTATCCAGTTCATCAAGTTCTTCTGGTGATTTTGCAATGCGTACCCTTTTTTCTGGTAGATCAGTGCTTACAAAAACTGTTGCAGGGAATATTTTTCGTAACCATAGTTCAGGCATGCATCTGTAAACACATTCTTGTGAACTGACTTCTCTGGTAGAGAGGAAAGCAGCACCAATTCTTTTTAAGCTATCCCTGACACTCAAGTTTTCTTTCTTAGCTTCCTTTGCAGCATTCATAATTGCCTGTGAGCATTCAGTCTCATCCTTGGTAAAATATGAGCACACGTAAGTTATGCACTTGTAGTGGTTAAATACAGGTTGCAAGTCAACATTCGCTCTAAAACCCTTAATACCAGCAATAAAATAATTATTAATAAAACAGCTGTTTGTTGGTCTTTTAAGGTGCAGCTCATAGTCTGAGTCGGGTGAAATGGATAAAGCCCAATAATATTGCTCTTCAGTTATGTTTACAGATTTGAAAATATCAGCTTCTGTTAATGTAGGATTATAGTTTGCCTTACTGGGATTTAACACTTCATCTATTTTTTCTTTAACTAGTCTAAGGATTTCGTTTTGTCTGTCTATGGTACTCGTCTTTTTTTCTGGATCTAAATCATCAGAAAGAGGTTCAGCCACAATAGTCTTGTTTGTAAAAAAGTGCCCAAAATTAAACCTACATTTAATGTTTTTGTATTTTCTACACGTCTTTGAATGACTGTGCTTTTGGTAGGTTTTTACAAGCTCATGTAACTCAGGGTCTTGACTCTGATCAGGAAGGCATGCCTGCATATGTTCATCTATGAAATGGATATAAGCTTCCTTGGTATCATGTGTTAGTTCAGGGCAATCTGATGTCCATATTAAGGCATGTAAGTGAGGAGAGCCTCTCATCTGAAACTCAATGCGGAGTGCATAGTATACTATTTTACCAATTGGGTTTGCATTAGTTAGAAGAATTTCAGTGAAGAATGTTTCAACTCTATATTGAAAGTGCTTAGCAACAACAACAGGATTTACATTCAGCATTGAGCATCTTTCATTATAAGATAAAGCATCAACTTGTTCATTCGTTAGATTTTTGCCTTGTGTTCTTGCAATAATCTGAAACAGTTCAGGCCACCTAAGGTCAGCACAGGATAATGTCATAAACCATGTTGGTATTCCAAGCTGTTTCACCATAGCTACTACTTCATACATAAATTTTTGCCAATAAGGTGGTGTTCCTGGAATTTGCCTCAAAAATAAATAAGCCTGATCTTGACAAATAAGATTTTGTAAATTTTGCATATTATTTGATCTTATTTGAGAAGCAGTAAGACGCTGGCCATGCATTTTTTTCAGAGCAATATTGATGCTATCTGATACTTTCTTCTGTTCTATGATGAACTGAGCAAAGAAGAGATATTCAGGATTGGTAGCAAATCTACCACTGTGATTTAAAAGTCTTGCATTGAAGTACTTAACTGGCGACAACTTTATTTCTCGGTTGACAGAGTACCCATACTTTCCTTTTGGAAACAAAATAGGAAATGCTAGTTCTTCACATTGCTTGTCTGCCATGAAGGAAACTGGATGTTTACTTTCACCAGGTGCAATAGCATAGACTTCGTGTCCTTGAGATGATACATTATCATTTTGCTCAACAGTTACAGGATAATTTGGTATTACAGACTGCAAGCAAGTTTCACTTGTTGGTGCTCGATATTCATTTAAAGGATCGTCATTTTCTTCATCTGCCAGTGTGCTGACATTCTCACCATTTTCATAGTGTGAAGAAGTGTCATCACTTATACCAGATTCAGTAGAGTGGTTGTCATTATTCAAAGTTGAATCGTCTAAATTAACATCATTTTGTTGCAATGTTTTAAGATGCCTATCTATTTTGTCAATGTCTATACATATATTATCATACAAGGGATTATTCATTTTGAGCCACATCAGAGCATTTAATATTAGTTGAGGTCGCACAGCTTGAAAATAAACATGTCCTCTAAACTCCATTTTTCTCTTTAGTTTCAACATGATTATACCTGACCTTTCAGGAGGACGTGGCAATGTAGTACATGTTTGATCACATTCAACTGGTATATTGCATATTGCTCCTTTAATCTTCCTCTGTTGGCCTTTAGGCATTACCACTATCTTTTCAAAAACTATCCTCTGTGCTATTAATATTTGTTCAAGTTTTTCTAGTACTGAGAGTTCTGGTGGTATTCTATCAACTTCCAGTTTATTACCTACAGCTTGACATGGTACTTGCCCTTTTGAAACTTTTGCATGACATGTTCTACATATGTATTGTTTGTCATCAAATGACTTTATCTCAGTGAAAAGACGGTGTACGCTGTATTTATTTTCTTTAAGTAACATAACTGTTTTTCTATACAGTATTCGATGACAAACTGAACATATGTAATATGGTCCCTCTCTGATCTTATTCTGAAATACTGATATGTAGTGATCCAATTTATGCTGAACATCGTTTGCCTTTTTTCTAGAAATTTTTGCTGCATCACTTATGCACTTTATTATTTTTTGCTTTTTTACAGGATTCATGCTGCAATATTCTTGTTTTTTATTGTTCAAGTATTGTGCCTTAATGAGTGGTTCCATTGCATCATAGTTCCGCTTTTTTTGTTTATTTATCAGTTCTTTTTCTGCAGGATCTAGTGACTTGTACCACACTGCTCTGTCAGACAAGAGCTTTTCTTTTTCTGCAGGCTCTAGCGATTTGTACCTTTCTGCTCTGTCAGACAAGAGTTTTTCTTTTTCTGCAGGATCTAGAGATTTGTACCACTCTGCCCTGTCAGACAAGAGTTGTTCTTTTTCTGCAGGATTTAGTGATTTGTACCACTCTGCTCTGTCAGACAAGAGCTTTTCTTTTTCTGCAGGATCTAGTGATTTGTACCTCTCTACTCTGTCAGACAAGAGTTTTTCTTTTTCTTCAGGATCTAGAGATTTGTACCATTCTGCCCTGTCAGACAAGAGTTGTTCTTTTTCTGTAGGATTTAGTGATTTGTACCACTCTGCTCTGTCAGACAAGAGCTTTTCTTTTTCCGCAGGATCTAGTGATTTGTACCTCTCTGCCCTGTCAGACACGAGTTTTTCTTTTTCTGCAGGATTTAGTGATTTGTACCACTCTGCCCTGTCAGACAAGAGTTGTTCTTTTTCTGCAGCATTTAGTGATTTGTACCATTCTGCTCTGTCAGACAAGAGTTGTTCTTTTTTTGCAGTATCTAGTGATTTGTACCACTCTGCTCTGTCAGACAAGAGTTTTTCTTTCTCTGTAGGATCTAATGACTTGTACCATTCTGCTTTGCTAACCAAGTATTTTCGTTTGGCACTAGGTTCCATGTTTGCATAACTTTCTCTTCGTTTTTCGGCAAGTGAATTTTTCTGCCTATTGGATTTGTGTTTCCTTAATACCTTTTGTCTTAAAGTGCTTGACAAATTACTGTAACAGTTTAGAAATCTGATAATGTATGCTACCTCTAAATTATTAGTTGTATTGATTTTTGTAACAGTATTAAGAAGGGCTTGAAGAAGGAAGTTGCTGTCATTGACAGTTTGAAATTTATCTAAAGTTCCATCACTATGGAATACTATTAAGTAGTAGTTGATGGTTTTAGTCTTAGAATTGTTCTGAAATATGCAACTTGCACAGTAATTTGAAAACCATATTATAAATCCAGTATTGCCTCTTGTGTTATCCAAAATAAAGTTCTGGAAGAGTTTGCTACTGCTGGATGCACAACTAAATATGCCTTCTTTTTGTGCTGTAAAGACAACATCAATAGTTGCATCATATATTTGAAGTTTGTTTGGAAATTTGCGTAAACAGAGATTTTCATCAGGACATGAAAATTGTTTCTTGTAAAAGTCATTTCCATGGTCAATAATTGCTTCTACAGTTTGTGAATTCCAGTAAGTGCATGCCTTAACCACTGAAAAACAAATGCTATAAAATGATAAAGCACAACTGAGTCGTATAAAAGACTCATTGTTTCTTGTTGAAATATGCGCCATTTCTCTACCACCATCAGCAAGTTCTGATTGAGAGATTTCACTGTCCTCATCAACTAAGTGATTATTGTCCTTTTCTAGTCTTGTTATGTGAACACCTATCAGCTCAAACAATGTATTTGAATTTTCATACAGGGTTTGCAAATAACATGTGACATCCTGTATACTTTGTGCTTCTAATAATACACATGTTCCTCGAGAATGGGGCATACCAAATGCATCCCTAGCATGTGAATCAAATATTTTAAATTTACCACCTGGAGTACAGTACATAGAAACAGTACTACATTCAATTGTTAAAAGAAAGGATTGGTAGTTTTGCCTTACTAATGTTAGCAAAGCATCAACCAAAGGCATACAGAAACTCAAACCATGTATAATGGATCTACCATTTATAGTACCACTATAGCTTGAACTGTATTGAAGCTGATAATCTGTATTAAACACATTCAGCACTTCTGGTAACTCAGTTAACAACAGGAAAGTTTGTCTGGACAGTCTAGATAACCCAGAATACAATTCATTACCAATGTTCATGATGTTAATTAAGTCTGCTGATGAGATAATATTATTCCTGTAATTATAGATAAGTGAAGTAAGAGACATTGCTACACACTGAGTGCCTGCATTCTGGCCGAACACTTCCACATTGCCTTGACTATAAGGCGCTTGAATAGTTTTGGTATGATCAATGGGCCCAGGGTTTTTCTCTATATCATTAGACAGCTTTAACTCTGTATGATTCATCCTATGGTTAACGTTCTTATAAACAGATCTTACTGAAGTATAGTTACACCTAAGTTTCACTCTTCCACGGCGAGTTTTAGGTTTTTTCCTTCGATTTGCTGTCCACCACGTCCTTTGTGTACTCCTCTTCTTAGTAGCAGACCTTAGTCTCACATACAAATAGTCTAACTTACGATTAAGTACACTCAATTTCGTAAATAAATGCATGGCAGAAGATTTCGGTATGTTCTTTTTAATATATTTTCGAACTAATTTCCTGAAAGATCTGCTCTTATGCAAGGCTCGTGATAGCTGTTTCACTGGAATTCTGCTTGGTTCTCGGTCCCTTTGTTGACGCCCTCCTACACATTTACAATAAACAAACTTAGCATAACGAGATCGAAGTTGCAAGTCATTTACTGATTCTTTGTTATCAATATCCACAACAACAGATGGCTGTGCGGCATTCTCAAATATGTTCTCCTGCAAAGCTCGCGTTAGCTGTTTCGCTGAAATTCTGCTTGGTTCTCCATCCTTTTGAACAACATGGCGACGCCCTTTTAAACATTTACAATAAACAAACTTTGCATAACGAGATCGAAGTTGCAAGTCATTTATTGATTCTTCATTATCAACATCGACAACAACAGATAGCTGTGCGCCTTTCTCAAACAGGTCACAGTCATTAAATGCATTCAAAATAGGTTCATCCAAACATAAAACGCTGCACCAAGCATGGTACAAAATGCTGACAACATTAGTGAGGATGATTCCGAACGATACAAATAGTTGAATATGAAATAGCATTACAGCTCGAAATACACAGAAATTCAGTAATTGCAGAAAACAAACAGCCATAATAATACAAATGGATAGAAAATTCACCTTCTTTTTCAGAATTTTAACTAAATGCATCCGGCTCAGCAGACTATCTTTCTGCGACTCGATGGCATCAGTACTGACTTTGTGCTCACCAACTTTCTTCTCTTGGAGGCTTTCACAGTTCTGTGCTTTTCTTGTTTGGTATTTGGTTTCAATGCAGTTCATATCAGTGTAGTTCATATCATGACTCTCATATATTTGCTCATTAAGTGCACATTTGTTCTCAATATAGCTTTCTTTCAGTTCGCGGACCGACCCGAGCCAAAACATTCGCTCAATGACATCTTTTAGTGTGGGTCTACCGCGAACGGCGTGTGCATAAGTGAGTGGTTTGAGCGTTCCCAGCAAGAAGCTCAATACAACAAAAAGCCACATGGCGACAAAACACGTAATGTCTACTAACTCTGGTCTAAAGTAACCAACTTCACCACAATTTGATCGCGCAGGAGTGACACTGAAATGGTTCTTCTCAATCATGTGATTCAGGCTGTCAACATCCCTGTCAACAAGGCATTATGCTGAGGATCGAAATCCTCCAATCATGATCAGCTATTTCATTTCGCATGTCAAGTGATTGCTGACACCACAAAAGTTCTCCATTCTGCAAACATAGCTGGTCACGTTCTCGAGATAATACACAGAATCATCACAGATTCAGAAGGAACAGAAATGGACTGTTTTAACTCTGTACTGCCGCAAAGCAAAGCTAACAGCTCATAAACATTACCGAAAAATGATTTCATAATTCATAGCCAAATCACCACGGGCAAAAAACATCCTCGCATGTCGCATACTCGAAACGGTTTTTTATTGATTGACAGATTTCTTTCTTTATGAGGCAATCATGGAAAGGGCCCGGACGCACAGGGCAAATTTTTATTTTGCGAAAAAGTCTGTCACCAGTTCCCTGAGACAAGTGCGACCGGTGATTATTTTGTAAAGGCTTATCAAACTTTCGAAACGCCGTCGTTCTGCCTGGGAGCAGGACAAATTTTTGTCAGAAGTGAAATCTGACAGATTTGTCAATTTACATGCCATGATTATGATGATTTGAAGGAAAATGTCAATCAAGAAAATTTTAATCTCTATTTTTAGTCGGAGTATTTGGTGTTTATTTCGGTGTGATTGACACTTGTGGTTCACAAATAGTTTACTGTGTCTCAGACTCTCAGTGCTTCCACGCTTGAAAAATTGAGCCAAATTTTGTCGACATTTTTGGAAGGGCCAAACAACTTTTGTCAGTCCAGTGCGTCCGAAACCAAACCCCAAAAGCGGCAAAGATCTGAGGTAGCTTCCCCTGTGCGCACTAAATGAGATTAACGAAACTTTTAAGACGTGTAAACAAATATTACACATATGCAAATTAGTTAACCTTGGATAATACACAACGATATTCAGAACAGGCAGAAAAATCTTACAAAAACCTTTTCCAGCCCAAAGTAATTTTATTGAAACAAACAACATATTTGCTATTAGAGGGAAGAAAAAACTTCCCATTTCATTGCGTGCGTGCAAACAAGCTGCCAACACACTCCGTGTCAAAAACGCGACTAAATAAATTTCCCACCAGTGTTCAGCATCAAACCCTTTACTTGAATTATCAAGCGAAATATAGCAACAAGCTTTCTTTCAAATAATTTTTGACTAACAATGATAAATGAAATTTGATTTCAGTGTTGTACAAAATACCACAATGGGACTATTTACTTCAGGGTGAACTATTTGCACAATCGCGAGCCATTTAATTGAAAATCTAAACATCTATGAGATACAAAAAACAGACTTGCGAATTATCGCAAATCACAATGCTGACAAGCACAATAGTACAAGAAATGGTCAAATAATTATGAAGTTTGTTACTATCTTAATGTTTTTGCCTTAGAGTAAAGGGGATATTTGTCACGCAAATGATATAATTTCATCACACTGAAATTTCGCAAAAACGTGACTTTCATGTAAACAATCTTCCCACTAGCAAGTCGTAGTAATAAATTGGATTAACAACCAAGGTAGGTAAAGGAATATTGTTGGCTTCCCAAATAAACTTCATTTCTTGGCTTTACACTACAATGACAAAATTCTTAACACAGGAATTTTTAGTTATTGTTTAAAATCTTTATCAATTCGGAGAAATCGACCGGTCCGCGAATATTTTACAAGTGTTTTTCAATTGCAATGGGATGTCAAAAGGCCAAGTGAATGTTATGCATGATCGGGCTATCAAGTTGCGCGTGTGATCCGTTCTAAATATTTTTTCACAAAATGATTCCGAACCGTTAGTATCACAACAGAAGACAAGAACATCATTCTAAAGGCTTATTCTACGCAAAAAGTAGGTTCCGGAGGTAATTTTGAGAGTGGAAATCAAGGTTACGCGGCACACGGCAAATACAAACTCACGATTTAATTAAGTTAACACACCAGAAAGACGCTAACCTCATTTTGACAAGAAAATGCTCTACTATTGCCATAAAAACTATCCAGTTAAGCTCGCATATCATAAAACATGATGAATTCATAAAGGCCACCTTTTCCTGCGAACAATTTTTTGAAACAAACAACATATTTGCTATTAATTACAGGCAAAAACCCCTTCTATTTCATTACGTGCGTGAAGAGAAGAAACTATGATCGTGTCAAATATGCGCAATATTGCAACAAACTAAATTTCAGGATCAAACCGTTTCCATGAAGAACCTTTTCCTTGAATAATACACAAGCTTTCTTTCAAATAATTCTTGGCTGTCACTTTTCCAATTATTTTTTTTACCTGAAGACTGTGCAGAGTTGATCACAGATCCACGTAAGGTGTTCGATTCGTTCTCTGTCTTTGTTGAACCCATAAGTTACCAGAGAATTTTCCATTTGGTTTCAGTGTTCTTCATAACAGCACACTTGGTAAAATATTATTTTCGAAATAAAGCTCACTTTGATTTCGGCTCGACGGGCGATAGATTGTTGTCGAAGTCCATTACTCGTCGCATTTGAGGTTCCTGGTGTTGTTGTTTCAACGCCTTCCTAGTTTATCCAACTGACTTTCCATTATTGAGCTCCATAAGGGTATATTTTCTTTAAGGATCCACTAAAACGCCAATCGCGTTACATGACTTTCGACGCCATTGCTGGCTAAGTTAATGATTCTACTGTATCCACCAGAGAAATCTACGCAGTTCCACTGCCCTCTCGATCCTAAGAAAATACGCGCAGAAGGCTCTACGCACAAAGACACCACTTACCGGGGGAGTGACAGGCAAGACTTTTGCCGACACGGAAAAAAAAAAAACTAAAAAAAAGAAAAAAAAGAAAACAAACAAACTAAACGAAGACCTCGACTGGGTTTGCCTTATAAGGCAACCCAGTAATTATAACCAACACCGGAAGTATTACCTTAAGAGCTCTCCTTTGTATAGATTCTAATCTAGATGACAAATATTCAGGGATGTCTTGCCAAGCAGCCACGGCATATTCCAAAATAGATCTGACAGAGGACTTATAAATATTTGAGATATTGCTATTCGCTGCACCAGCTCTTTTAAGCACTCTTAGGGTATATAAACGTTTGGCGGCCTTACAATAAATATAGTCTATGTGGTCATTCCATTTAAGATCGTCTCTGATTTTAACACCAAGTAATTTAAAAGATGAGACACGTTCGAGCTGGTGATTTCCAATACAAATAGGTGGAATTACAGAGTTCGGGTACTCCATAAAATTTATCAGCATTTCATTACACTTCCGAGGGTTTAGCTTCATCTTATGGGCAGTACAAAATGAATGTGTGTTCCTAACAGCCAGATCGAGAAGGCTTATTGAATTGCGAGGCAGGATTTCTACAACTGTGGTATCATCAACGTATTTTGCTCTCAGATTCCAATCCTTTAGGAGTCTATTTATCATAACTGAGAAAAGGGTGACACCCATCTTGGTCCCTTGGGGTATACCTCCATGGGTATGCTTCCAATCCGATAAGACATTCCCGATGAGCACGGCTTGAGTTCTATTTGTTAAAAAAGATCTTATCCAACTGAAAAGCACTGGGTCCTTCTCCGATTGGTAAATTTTCGTAATCTTCGTCTTCCATTAGCGAACTTTGAAAGGTAACCTTAAGGACGGAGCCTACTAATTCAAAGGTATTTTTGAGCGATTGGACACTTCTCCGCTTGTTGAATTTTAGTAATCTTAGTCTTCCATCACCGAACTTTGAACGGTAACCTTAAAACTAAATTCCGCTTGCTATAATAGACCAATTTTGCATGATCTCGAGGCTCTGGGGAATAAACTCATACAAATCCCTATATTTATTCTCCAAAGCGTCGAGATGATGCCTTTTGTTTAGGACTGGATTGTAATATATCGAAATTGGTCTATTGTACTGTTGTGATAAAAAACTAAATGCCGCTTTAAACCTTTTTGTTTCGCTCAATTTGAATTTCCCGGGAGAGAGAAAAAATACGGAAACGCACCTTTTCCATGGTAATGGTCCGTGTTGTAAAATCGCGACCGACAACCAGCCAATCAGACTGCTCCATTTAGCATGAGAATTGCTTGCCAAACAATAGGAGTGCTTATTTATTTCAAATTGCACGAGAAAAATCATACAATTGAACGCACCCGTATCACGTTATCACGCAAAAATTGCGCCACCCAGGGATAGCATCTGATTGGATATCTTTGATCATTCACCTATTAGAATGTATGGTTTGTTACTGCATTTCTCCTAGGCAATCAGAATTGAGAGATCTTCTTTTAAGCATTCATTGATTCCGCAGGGATTGAGAGTGCCTCGCTGAAAAATAAATTTTCGTTTCACATTTTTTTAGCTTGGTGTAGTGATAAGCCACAAATTGTCTGGGTATGGGAGATTGAAATGGCGTACAAATGGTTTAGTGATTCCACACGTCTTTTGTCTTCATCTCAAAGATATCCGCAGAAGCGGTCTGCTAGTGTAGTTGCTTTTTAACAAAAACAACTGATTTGTCCACTGGATAGCGGATAATGTTTTACATGCTCCTAACAAACAGCTTCTGGACAAGAAGAGCATTCCCCCTCAGTTTTTACTCTTTATTTTTCTTTCGTAGCCATGACAACCTGGGCCTGTGTGTCGCCGCAAATCACCATTGTGGTAGCGACACCTTTTTATCTTCTGTTCTTTGTTTGCTATTACATCATGGACAAAAGACACTTGAAGTCACCCAGGCTCCCGGGGAATGATACACATTCCGGAGTAGAGTACACTGCATTGGTGGCCGAAGGTACTGCTTTAACCCAGACCTCAAACGCAAAAGGTAAGGAGATATTTTGTCTTCAATTTGAGAGTAACGACCATCCGGTGGTCATGACTCGGAGTGTGCAGCTCTTATCTCTCCTGGGAGCTAAAGTTATCTCATATAGTTTGTATTAAGAACAGCTTTCCCGCCAAATATTGCCACTCCCTCGTCCGACGTGCAATATTACCGTTTACATGTTTGCAAAGACAATCACTCGATGTAGGCTACCAGTAGTGAAAGTTGTGTATTTCTGTCGTTCCGGGATATCCTGAACACTATAAATGAAAATTCCCCAAAGTTGAAAAGCCCCCCTTCCCCTCCTAAATAATTTTCAACAAAATCCAAGTGAAAGGCAAAGCCTCATATTTTCGATTTTCTTTAAATTAACTAATAATCACGCTCGTCTCGAAAATAGTAAACCAAATAGAAGTTTTTCCGCAACTGAAGATCCTGAAAAGATTTCGTTGATTTCATCCTTGATCACAAGCTCATATCATAAAAGTTACAATTGTTTTGCCGGTTTTTACGGTTTAGGTACTGGTATTCTAAAGACGGTGTACTATTTGGGAGAGTGATAAGCTCTTTCGTGCAGGAGATTTAATTATTCCTCATCCCTGTAATGTCGTGTAATATATGAGTATTATACTTTATCCAGAGTGAATCTTTTGAAGGTTAGGACAGGGACGGCGGAGACGCTGACTTGTAGGAGGTTCTGGGGGAATTCACCGCCAGAACATTTTGAAATCTTGAAGCTCGGAAATGCTACATTTTCCTTCTGTTAATTTTCTTTTTTTTAGGTTTTATGGTTTTTTAAATTATTTTAAATCTTTTATTTATTTTAAAGTTTTATTTTTCGCTTGAAATTGAGGCCCCCAACCTCCCTTCCCCACCTGGGTTTAAATCCCGGTCGGACCA
>NC_090879.1:31311962-31316962 GCF_036669935.1 Montipora foliosa
TCTCTCTCTGGGGACCATTTCCTTACTTGTGGTATACCTCAAGGTACAATTCTGGGTCCACTCCTTTTTCTAATGTATATTAACGACTTACCTTACTGTCTATTAAATTCTGAACCTCGAATGTATGCTGACGACACACACATAACTTTTGTTAGTAATAACACCCAAAGTATTAACACTGCTTTAAATGAGGATCTTGCTAGAGTTGAAAAATGGCTAACTGCTAACAAGCTTACTGTTAACGCATATAAAACTGAGTTTATGTTGATCGGATCGAGGCAAAGGCTAAGCACAACCCTCCGTCACTTATTATTGACGGTGCACCCATAACTCAAGTTACCTCTACGAAATCTCTAGGTGTTCATATTGATCAGACTTTATCTTGGAATGTTCATGTTGAGACTTTATGTAAGAAAATCGCGTCTGGTATTGGAGCGTTGAAGAGAGTGAGGTCTTTCGTTCCACATGAGACTCTCCGATCAATCTTCAATGTCTTTAGTACAGCCTCACTTTGATTACTGCGATTCTGTCTGGGGATGTTGCGGCAAAACCCTAGCAAGTAAACTTACAAAACTTCAAAATCGCGCTGCGCGTATACTCACTTACTCGAACTATGACGCCAACGCTGATAACCTTATCCAAAAACTTGGATGGATAAAACTTGATTCTCAACGAACAATCCATAAGGCTGTGATGGTTTATAAGTCGCTTAATGGTCTTACTCCCGATTACCTTAGTTCTAAATTTGTTGACCGTAGTAGCGTCTCCAATTACTCCTTAAGGGACACAGAGGGCAAACTAGCTATCCCACAGCCACACACAAACTATATGAAAAATAGCTTCAGCTACACTGGAGCAGTTCTTTGGAATAATTTACCAATCGAATTGAGGCAGGCTGACTCCCTTAGAGCGTTCCGGGCTGGCTGCGAGCGTTTCTTTTCATCAAGTTAATCTACAATTCTATACACGGCACTCATGTAAAGCAGGTTTTTATTTTGTCATTTAATATTATAGTTATATTTATTGATTACTTAGAACAATTTGAATAATGTAGCTGTAGTCGTTGTATAATTTGTAATAATTCTGGTAATTAATTAGGTTTTTATAGTTGCGACTGATGAGTTTACCGTGTCTAAATAAAGTTATCCTATCCTATCCTAAAACGCGAGTACCCTCTGTTTGACACAGTGTGACCCCCCCCCCCCCCCTTTGAAAAATCCTGGCTACGCCTATGTGGTGATCCTCATTTTACCTACAATACTAGACATATTTAGTTGGAACACTTAGCGAATGGTCAGAATCATCGTGTTACAAGATCGTAGCTTATATCACATCCCCCTTCCCCCTTCCGATCGTAGCTTATACCACACCCCCCTTCTCGCCGGGGGAAACGGCGATGGGTGTTCCAACAAATGTGACAAGTATTGTAGCCTACCAAAAACATTAAGATGCTGGTTAACTTTTCACAAGGAGTTGACATTTCAGTTGATTCTACAGGGGCGTGCGTGCGTGCGTGTCTGGTTTTCTCGAGACAAAGGTGAGAGATAATTTCATGCAGACTGGAACGCCTAAATTGCTCTGTTGTAAACATGGTGGTTCACAGCACCAGTGAAGTCGTCTCTCTGGCCTTTCTGTGGGCGAATTCCAGGATCTCCCGATACGATTTGAGCAAGTTTTGAAAGCTAAAAACTTCAATCGATGCTGTATTTTGCCGGTAGGACTGTGTGGCTCCACACTCATAAGAAAATCTATGAAATGAGAATCGGGGGTCTTCCCTTGTCATGGAACGGCCGAATTACCCAGAATTCCTTTTGGGCATAAAGAAGACAAGCGGAGACTGGTCCTCATCAAATGAGGAAAAAGTAGCGATAAGAAGATTTCTAGGCTGATACTAAGGAGTAGCCAAAGTGCGTGCTGTTAACGTAGACTTTTTATCATAGGAAATTCGGCCTGGCCTTTAGTAATTTCTTGTCAAAGAAACGGTATAATGTAAATAAGAGAGTAATGAGATTTATATTTGCGATTACTTGTCCTCTTACGTACCACTTAAGTAAAACTCTACATCTCTATGCAATAAGCGCATTCAAAATTTCCTCATATTATTGTATAAAAGTAGAAATGGCTTGTCATGCATATATGAAAAATACGTTAATTCTCTCCCGTTCTCTTCTTATGCATGATCTTCGTGGAAATTACATTCTGTCCCTCCATAAACCTAGAACAATCAGTTATGGTCTTAGTTCTTTTTCTTACGTATTCACTAAGTACGTTGCAAAATGCGCTACCCGATTTTTCCCGTACCACTGAGTTTACTGGTTTTAAACCAATCCAGGGGCGGATTTTCTACAGCGGCTTTTCGTTTTGATTAATATATCTTTAAATATTATTTCATATTTAGTTATGTATCTGTATATATTATGTATGTTAGCTGTAATGTCTTGAAGATATTATTCTGAAATTCGAGATCAAATAAAGTTTTATGCATGCATGTATGTTACCTTCGCCAGGGCGCATGCGTGCACTTTGTAATCTGCGACTCCAGTGCTTACCATATGACAGATAAAATGACTTTTCTTTTGAATATAATAGCCATCGAAATCTTACGTTAAATTGTAATGACAAGGGAGGTTTGGAGCTGTGAGTAGGCGTGGGATTTGTCTCATATGGTTTAGGGGCCGACATATCCCTCCCTCAATGCCGTACCGGGAGGCGAGGTCGGTAGCAGAAAACAGCGAAGGGCCAACTGCGTCCAAAAGCGATCGCACGGGCCGAAATCCCGGGATGACTCGTTTGGTACGACGCTCCAGCGCCACGTCTGGAGGTACTGCATATTTTTCTCGTCTCGTCTTCAAACATTTCGTCAGCGCATGCGTGCGTAAATGTTCAGCCTCTCGCGATACTTACAATACTAGACATATTTAGTTGGAACACTTAGCGAATGGTCAGAATCATCGTGTTACAAGATCGTAGCTTATACCACATCCCCCTTCCCCGAATTCAATGTTGTGTGAGAATTTTTCGGGCGACTTCTAGTAGTTGTGGAAATCAACGGGGATGGGTGTTCCAACAAATGTGACGAGTATTGTATTTGCTTCAAGGAAATTGGCAAATCTGTAGAGATGTAGATCAGAAGTCAAGTCTCTTTAGAAAAGAAGTAAACTTGTTACTAAGATAAACGGAATATCTCTTCGCATGCTTTGTATTTAAAACGGTGGGCAGTTGGTCTGAAAATGAATATGTGTTGGAGAGTTTTTAGAAGGCCAAATAATTATAAATACTATGTAGTGTGTAAAGGAACATCTTCAATATGCTGTGTACCGCATTTCCATGTAAAGTAGTTGACACTGTGTACTTTGATTCACGTAGCGTACACATGACATCGGGGGCTTTAATTATTATCGAAACGAGAATCGAGCGAAATAAGGGCGATCTTCCTTGCACTGGTACTGATGTTGGCATTTGAAGGCGTGACAACGGTTAGCGAAGGGAATAAAGCTAGAGAGGTGGGGTCGCTGACGTCTTGTGAGGTTCGGTTAATAATATATAGAGTGGTGCCGACGCGGAGCTGATACCAACTCACGAAGAATTTACAGAAAATTTGAATTAAAACTCTAAAGGAGAACAATTTGGTCGTGGCTCGAGCTTTGTTCACCCCTCAAAGACAGCGACTGGGGAGACTGGAGACTGGGGAGAAGCTTGATTACCAGCCCTTGTTTAGGAAAGGAACACGCGCCAGGAAACTGGAATCCAGACGACCGGCGAAAATCGAGCCTAAAAATGAAAGTAAGTGGGTTTTTATGATCATTTCTTCGACTGCACCCTAAAAGGTACTTTCACAGCTAAATTTAGTGGTGTTTCGTCATCAATAGATTAAGTGAAACCAGAATACTTAAGTTATATCCCTATGCGAGACGACGAGCATCACCAACCTTTTCAAGAGGGAGTACCCCCACCCCCCGCCCAACAGTCCTAAGAAAGAACGTGCGCTGATTGGTTAATAACGGTGTTTGTATAACTCTATGGAGACACAGAACTAGTGCACGCTGTTGACGCAGTGATGGCGCGAGGAAAGAGAATCTACATTTTGATAATCAAAGTTAACAAGTTGTTATCCATTTTCTTGTCACGGTGTTTTCTAAACAAAATAGAAACATGTACTCCGTGTTTCTATCGAGTTATATAAACACTCGTTAAAGTTTGGGAGAACTCGAAAAAGCTGTTGAATCACTCGCCCACAGCATTTCTCGTTCTCCCAAACTTTTGTTTTTGTGTTTAGTATCCCTCAAATCGTTTTTGCAACTGGGGAATATTCGGTCATGTGGCTTGTTTAGAGCAATCACGCACGAGCAAAAATATTTGATGGATTATAGTTTAGAATATATAGAGCTGTGTAATCATTATGAAGACAATCAAAAATCTATTTAAGAAATAGAAAACATGTACCGTGTTTCTATAGAGTTATATAAACACGAGTGGAGAAACTCGGTACATGTTATCAAGGAGGTCGAGTATTTTGCTTTCACAAACGACAGTGTGTTCTTTTTGTATTTGACTGTTCAAAGGTCACTGCACACTCTGTCTCTTGCGACTGGTACCATTTTAACTAGTGTGTCTGGCGTTAGACCCTTGTTCATTACTTCTGAAAGACAAGCTGGATATCGTTTTCAAGTGGATGATGAGGAGAATATCATCTTGGTGAAGGATTTTCCCGCCTTGTTTCTTTCTAAGTTCTTTCCATTTGTGAGGACTGATCTAATGCAAGTAGCCTTTGCTTCACCAGACGCCGTACTGATCCGTTATTCGGACTCCACGCTTGCGTTAATGGAGATTGATGGAACAGCCTTTGCTTGGGAGAAGTCCTTGACACATTCTTTTGGTGGGTCGCAAAGTGTGAAGAAAGCTCAATTTTCTCCGGACGGAAAACTAATCGCCACTCACCAAGGCACTAACATATTACTGTATCGTACCATGCCGTTATCTGCTACTCCTGTCTTCAAAAG
>NC_090879.1:31321962-31324462 GCF_036669935.1 Montipora foliosa
TGTTAACTGCACATGGAAATTAAATGAAAGATTAGAACTTTACCTGTTCTGTTCTTGTACAAAAGTTAAAAGCGCGGGGATTTAGTAAACGTTTGGGCAATTGGGTGGGGTTAGGACTCGTTTCTGCACTCACTCGCGCGTTGTCAAAAACAAAAGGATAAACTCTGTGGACAGACTATTCACGTCTAGACATCATGCATCACTTACGGTATCATATGATGGAACGTTTCGCCTCTCCCTGTCCATGGAGTTGAGTCAAGGTGTTGACGTCAATTACGTGATGCCCTGTATGTTGCCGGGACATATTATACAAGGACCTTTCCACAGCTACGGAGTCCGCCGCCATCTTATCAACCGCGCAAGAAATGATGTACTTCACAAAAACAGACTTAAAGAGAAGTTATTTTCGATTTGCCTCGCCACCCACCACCGAAAGTCCGGGACATGACCACTTCAAACAACTCCCCAGCCCCGGGCCCGAAGGGCTGGAATTGTCCCTGTGGTTGCCCGAGTGGTAGTATCAACAGTCCAGGATTGTTATCAATTTTGATAATCGTGTTACGTCACAACATGGCGGCCATTGCAGAAATCGTAGGATTTTGTATACACTTCACTTTATTCGTTTTTTGTTCGGAACTAGTTGGGTTATCTACCCAAAATTCTATTCGATATGGACAACAAAGGAACATTCTTCGCCTTTGTCAAAGATGGCGGTGGCAGAGCGGGTTGAACGGTTGGAAATGTTAACTGTAAAGTGGGACAGAGCATGAAATTTGATCCCAAAGTCAGGTACGTTTTCCACTTTGACGTTAGATTAAAGGCACTAATAGATTTTTCCAGCATTTGCAAAAAAAATGTCGATATCTTCAAGTCTTTTACTTGACTTTTCACGTGTTTTTGCTGTTGTGCACGATCTATTAAAAATGTGCAAGGGGGTATTTTGATTTGCGATGTGCTGTTAATTATGGCGCCCATATTTGATTGTTTTACTCCTACAAACCTAGGCGTTGAGATGGCGGATGCTGGTGCCCACAGGAGAAAAAAATGCAAACTTGTGTAGATTTTGTGGCTCTACAGCGTCGAAAAAGACTGAAAGGCCTAGAAATAAATTCAAGGATGATTTTGAACGATATTTTGGTATCAATTCTGAAAAGTGTAGTGGAAGGCTTAACGCTTAAGTGACACAAGAACAATGCCTGTCAAAAAAGTGATCCCCTGCAAAGTGTAGCAAAACACAACTTTAGTTCCATTATGTTTGGATCCAACCTGGTTATGCATTCAATTGCATGCAGCAGAATGGCAGTGGATATTTATGGAAAACTTCATCCGGGTTGTCAGTATATCATTATGAAATCCTGGTTAAATGGTTCCCTGCTATGCCAGAAGGAGACATTCTAACTGCCATAGATAATGATCAGGTTTTGTTAAAGAAGTGGACTGGGTGCAAAGATAAGCATGCTGCATCTTGACATGTGTGTGTTATACAGAGGTTGGTACCAATGCATGATGGAGTTTTGCAAAGAGATGAGAAGCTTGCACCAAGGTAATGCAAATGCCACAATTTATAATTTACCACCTACATTTTGTGATTTTGAATATTTTTTGCAAGTCTCTTCTCTGTTTAAATTGTCCATTATGGGGACTATTTTAATCATTACCAAATCCCCAAATTGTTAGGACTGAAGCAGAGTGACTGAAATGTATTAAGAAACCATCTATTAGCTGTGTTAATAAACATATGTTTTTTTTTTCCTTTTTTTTTATCAACATTAACATTTTGTACAACTATGCAGTAGCTTAATTAAACCTGACAACTGTTAGAAAAAGCCTTGAGATTTATTTAGCAGGATTTTTTCTTCAATGTGTAGTTCCATAAAATGTCCATTCCTCCCCCACAAAAGGTGCATTTTGACACCCCTTCACCAATCTGGAAATTCTAATGAGGTTTCTTTGAGTGTTTTGGTCTTTCTGCACCCTTCCTCTCCCTGGAATTTGAAATCCTTTGCGTGTGTGTGTATATGGAGATTTTTTTTAGTACGGAGGCTATGGATTTTCAACTTTGCATGTAAATTGAACAAAATATATTTTTATGAAAGATTGTGGACCAGATTTTCTTCACATTGACAGCTTTTTAATGGGGACTGCTTTTCATAATTATAAAATTCCTTTTATAAGGAAGATATCTGTCAAATTTGTGAGTGAGTGAGTGAGTGAGTGAGTGAGTGAAGCTATTAGTCTCTCCCCTCGGGGCTTTTCAGGACTAATTTACAATGTGTTTCGCGGGACTTTAGCCAGACTGCTTATTACACAGTTTACAATTTTATTTTAGGAAGTGAAAGATGCCCCCGTCCAGATAAGGTCAGACCACAACACCAGGGACTACGTCCCCTACTCTTATCGAATAGTGAGTGGGTTCTTTAACGTCCCATACTATTTAATTTCCAACAAGGGTTGTGAGACGGGACCTCCGGTTTACATTCCTTATCCGAGAAGACTTGAA
>NC_090879.1:31329462-31339462 GCF_036669935.1 Montipora foliosa
ACCTCCATTTTATTTCATAAGAAGAATCCCTATATAGAACTGAATATTTTCGAAAGTGGAGTCTAAAAGTTCAGTTAATTTCATTTTTCGAGAAATCGAGCAATGTCCAATTTCCTCCAGATGGGGCTTGGCACTACCCCAAAATTGGCAAATTTTGCGAATTTTGAGCTTCCTTGCAAAGCAAGATAAGATAAGAAATTGAGACTCTATTTTATATCAAGTAAAATTATGCCATTTAGGCTTCTTAAAAAAGTTAATGTTTTATTTTTCTGCCACTTTTCCAAAAGTTTTAGAGGCCCCTACATGAACTCCTTCTTAACAAGGTTGTTTTGCTCAAATTTACCCTAAATCCAAGGGCAATAATATCAGCTGGTGCACTTCGTTTTTCCAATAAAAATAATTGTTAGCCATCCTTAACTATTCATTTCTAACAGGTAAAAATCTTCTGGCAGCCTGTGAATACTTACTTGTTGGGAAATCCAAATGTCCAACCCATTTTCAGTGTTTTCAGCATACCGCACTATTGAAATTTCAGTGCGTGTCGGGAGGAAAAAATGTTAAAATTGCTTGGCCTGATTTGTTTAAAAATTTGTTAAACCATTTATTGTTAGAAATGATAGCCAATAGAAGTGGTATAAACTCTGGTACCTTTGATTATCCTGATAAATTCTCGAATTCAAGCTTCTCAGTTCGGAACCAACATTAGCGCGTGACAGTGTTTACATGATATTTCAATTTGCTACAATTTGAGCACTAAAACTTTTTGTTTGGAAAAATCATGCAAACTTTACTATTGGTTATTACTTGCCAAGTTTTTTCGAGTTGAGGATTCAAAAGAATGTAAGATTGAGGTCATGGGCTTCTGAAATTTGTATATTCCAGGGTCCAACATTGCGACTGACTGGTGGCCAATGCGACCAAAAATTGAGCATTGGCAACCAGAAATTTAGAACTGGTTGCCAGCAGGCGACTAACCTTTTGTCCCCTCGGCATTTGGAATTCCAAGATAAATGGGCTTTTTTTTAAAAGAAAACCTAAAGCTGCCATGGGGAATTGTAGTAAAACAAAGCGACGATTTTACGATCGCCATAATTACCCGGCACCGTATTGTTTCAGCGGCTTCTCGCAATTCTGATATCGCGGGCGAAAACGTGACGTGGGGGACTGGTTCGAGCAATAAAAAAAGTGTGAGGACCTGGCACTAGAACATTTCTCCTCATTACGTTTTCGT
Organism: Montipora foliosa; assembly: GCF_036669935.1. Taxonomy (NCBI): domain Eukaryota; kingdom Metazoa; phylum Cnidaria; class Anthozoa; order Scleractinia; family Acroporidae; genus Montipora; species Montipora foliosa. The sequence goes on from NC_090879.1 coordinate 31,330,694, forward strand.
TGCGTTTCGGCAAAGAACAGATACTTGACTTGATTAAATCTAAGTATTGAAAGAGGGCCCCCATATGTCTAGGACACAGAACTTTACAGGAGACCAGTATAGTTCCTGCTAAATGGAAATAATAAGAAAAAGAAATCCGATGCCTTCGCATGAACGTTGACAAACACGCTCATTGTGATGTAGGACTATGTTATCGTTACACGGCTGTTGTGAGTCTCTCCTTTGATAGCTGTATGTAATATTGTGTTAAATGGAAACAGTTTGTTCAATTATAGTGAAAGAACATAAAACTATAAAAGTTAGAGATAACAAGTTAAACCGACGTTTCGGAGTAGACATCACTCCATTATCAAGGTAAAAATGTTCTATGATGCTAAAATTACAGTATTAAAAACGATTGACGCTAAGAATTAACATAATAAGCACGTGCGAAATTGCTATAAGAATACTTTAGCACGAATGGAATCCGATTGCACATTGAGGCTAGGCTTAAGTGTTCTTATAAATAACATTTCATACACTAAGCAATCAAATTTGTTTTTACATTTTTTGAGCACCTCAAAGCGTTTAAGCAGGTCCCGAGGGATCGACCCGTGTGCGTTCTTATAGTGTCTGGCAATAGCCGAGGACTGTTGCTTATGTCCCTTTACACGATTGTGTAAATGTCCGCGTGTGTAGCCTACATAACCTTCATCACAAAGGTCACATTGAAATTTATATACAACACACTGCTGATTTATGATCGGCGGCTTTGCCTCTTTCACTTTCAGTTCCTGTTCAATTTTTCTGCTGGTAAATACAGGCTGGATGGTTTTGTTTACTTTCAGGCTCAAATCCTTAAGTTGTTTTTTTACAAATTCTGCTGAGTTTTGGTCTTTAAATGGCAAGACTACTCGAACCATGTTATCCGTCTCTTGGGCTGTTGATAAAGGTCGCGGTTGGTCGCAGACCTTTGAGTCAACAAAGCGTTTGATAGTGGAATTTACGAGTTGTTTCGGGTACTTTAGTAAACAAAACCATCCAGCCTGTATTTACCAGCAGAAAAATTGAACAGGAACTGAAAGTGAAAGAGGCAAAGCCGCCGATCATAAATCAGCAGTGTGTTGTATATAAATTTCAATGTGACCTTTGTGATGAAGGTTATGTAGGCTACACACGCGGACATTTACACAATCGTGTAAAGGGACATAAGCAACAGTCCTCGGCTATTGCCAGACACTATAAGAACGCACACGGGTCGATCCCTCGGGACCTGCTTAAACGCTTTGAGGTGCTCAAAAAATGTAAAAACAAATTTGATTGCTTAGTGTATGAAATGTTATTTATAAAAACACTTAAGCCTAGCCTCAATGTGCAATCGGATTCCATTCGTGCTAAAGTATTCTTATAGCCAATTTCGCACGTGCTTATTATGTTAATTCTTAGCGTCAATCGTTTTTAATACTGTAATTTTAGCATCATAGAACATTTTTACCTTGATAATGGAGTGATGTCTACTCCGAAACGTCGGTTTAACTTGTTATCTCTAACTTTTATAGTTTTATGTTTTAAGAAATCTCTTTTAATACGATAGTGAAAGAAAGTTTAAATTTTGTGCTTTTACTATAAATTAACGTAAATTAAAACTATTGGAGTAAAACGAAAAATTAATACAACCAAACCAAAAAAACCAACACTTGTCTTTGGCGACCAAACCCTTCCATTTGGCGACCAAAATTTTTAGGTTAGTCACCAATTGGCTCCCTTGAAAAAAGTTAATTTCGGACACTGTATTCGTATTTGCTGATTCATGGTATGTTGCATTGAATTTTTTTCCCAGCCAAGTTATTTTAGCACATGGAAAAGGAGAAGCACAACAAAGTCAACGTTTTTGAGATTAGAGATAATAAAAAAATGTCCTTAAAATCTAATAAATTCTGTCTACTGTTTGCTAGGTTTCTTTAGAATTGAAATACGCAGCGCGTGCCGCCTATAAATCGGGAATAGTTTTGATTAACTGCCAACGGACTGCATTCTTTGTCTCAAACTTTCAAATTTAATTTGAATCTTGTAATAATTCAACTGCAGCCCGAGTGTGACCTTAGGTGAAAGGTTGATTGTTGTTTGAAGGATTCTGTGTTCAGCGGAATTCACATGCAAAGTTAGCACCATTTTGTGGCACCTTCACTGTCGTTCATCATGTTTGATAATTGACATAATGAGAAGCAAGCTGTTGTTGAAAAAGATATAATTTTTTAGAACGGAAGAGCGTTGATTGTCGGAAAGAAATCATCACAGAAATTGGTGAGCTGCCACCCACGAAAGTTTTTGGTTTGGGGAAGTCCGCTCTCAGACACACAAAAATTGGTTACACACTGGGCAAGTGTGCCGTGGAAATTCAAAAGGAGGATGACTACCTGAGAGATATCTGAATACATGCTCAGTCACTCGAAGATTCATCTAGTTCTGCAGTACACAACCTAATGGGTGCAGCAAATACATGTTATTCTACACCTCCTCCAAGCAACATCCAGGTAACATCCAACATTGGGGAGAAGGCCGTGGACCACCTTATTGAAAATCTGAATGAACAGAAGCAATCTCTGGAATATTGTTCACAGTTAGCTTAGGCCACTGTTTCGTCTCTTAGATAGAAACCAGGAGAAAGAGCAACCATTGGCCAAAACCCAAGTTTCACTTGTAGCAACTGTCACTACAAGGGTCATTGAGTGACTGGATGCCATCAGCCTCCTTGTCAGGGTTGTTTTGAATGCAGAAACGTAGCACTTCACAAAGAACATTGGGAGGAACATAGAGAGGTCAGCTTAAAACGTTTACTTGAAAAATATGAGTAAAATGTAAAGGACCAAATATGTAATTTTGTAAAATGTTACGACCAATCCTTTCTTAGTTTTCTTTTTTTCTAATCAATAATTAAATACTTGACAGATACATGTATGGATTTTAATCAATTACTAGACTTAGCTGAAACTATTCACGATTCACATGGCTGGAGTCATTGGAAGATTGTCAAAAACCTGACTGGTCACCTGACTCATCGGAAACAGCCAGTTTCGCCCCCTTCCGAGTTCACCCCGTCCAAGTTCGCCCTCAATAAATAGTGTTGGTGGGAAGTAAATGTTTTCAAAAAGACCAGTTGTAAACTTTTGAATTTGATTTGCCATGTGCCATGGCCCTGTTTATTTTCACTTACGCGATTTATTCATTTGTATTCCAATGCGCACCTCTTTCATTGTAACGAGAAGGTACATCTGCCACCTTTATTTTCAGTTTAAGCTCGAGTCGAAAGTGAATTAAATGGGCAGCAAGACATTGTGATTATAAAAAAACCGTTATATTAGTTGTTTAATTTTTTTTTCTCTTAAAATGTGTTATCGGTAAGGTGCAATGTCTACGGGAAAAAAACAAAGAGGATAAAGGGGACAGAGAAGGCCCATACACCCCCTATTCCATAAGTAATTCGTCTCGAGTTATTTTTAAGAACCACAGATCCCAAGGGGGATTAGACAACAGCCAATCATATAGCGCGAATGAGTTCCGCGTGGATGACCCACGCTCATAGCCACGCGTCCTTCACGAATTGACGCAGAACAAAATGGCGGAAGACGCGGAGAGCGATATTGCTATTTAGTTTTGTCGACGAAAACGACTACAGAGATATTTCTGCTAAATCTGTGTCAGCGAAACGGAAATTAAAAAACAATCGCCCTTCCTCTCTTGTGAGCTAACAGTGCAGCAGGGAAATCCTTAACACACTGAATATTCTCTCAGGATCATTTATAATTTACAGATTGAAGAGAGCAATTAGTCTTTTATTATTCAACAAAAATAACACTTGGCGTCCTACTTGCTTTATTGTACAAACGACCGGTTTCAATAGACCGGCGAAATTTCTCATTTTATTAAAGCACTGAGGTTACCACAACTTCGAGTTAAACTGATTTCACGGGTTATCAAAGAATCTAGCGATTCCCTTTTCCCAGGTGAACACCGACTCATTTCGCGTCAATATTCAAAAATGCTCTCGATCTCTTTACGCTTTCATTGCCTTTCGCCCGACATGTTTTGCACGGCGTTTGGTCGTGCGAAACCTCCACGAAACATCCACGCAGCGCGCGAAGTAAGTTTATCCCGATTCTAAAAATAACTCGAGACGAATTGCCTAACGGAGTAGGGTGTTGTGTATGGGGGATGCCTTCTCTGTCCCCTTTATCCTCTCTTGGAAAAAAATTAAAACAGCGACGCCGTCAAGGAGGTTTCAAGAACAAGGCGAGACATGTCTAACCTTCAGACGGATAACGACACTAATGTAATGCGAAAGATTTATCAATCATCCCGATTTTATGATAATAATGCTTTCTGGAAATAAAAAATACACATTTTCCAGATTTCAGCTGTACGCACGGGCGTATGTGCGTATAAAGGACGCTACACCCTTGCTAACTTAAGACCCGCTCTTATAAATGGGACATTCAAGAAGCGTTATTCAAGAAGCGTTGTTAATCTGTTTTGTGTATGATCTCAGGTATTTTTTGTTTGTTTGCTTGTTTTTACATCGTTTCATAAAAAGTTTTTACGGTTCATTTCTGGCGATTTTTCTCGAAACTCGTTATCAGCACTGCCAGCACTGGCCATACCGGGGAGTTGGTAGTGTGTCTTTCCTTGCTGAAGAGGCCGAAAACTGAACGTTTCTGTAAATAACAAAATACACCTTCCCTGCATACCTTAAAAGCACCAAGGAGCTTTAAGTTTCGTTATTTTCGCCAGTACTTTTCAATTATTACACAAACATTATATTGCGTACCGGTTTGCTCGTGGCAGAGGTCCATACCCAGCTCCTGTGGTTGTGAATTTCTTCAAGGCCGAAAATTTCAGTAAGAACCGAAAACAATAGCTAAAAGGAAGCAAACAGTTTGAACTAACCAAGGAAAAGAGGCTTCTGATTTTCTAAAATGTCATTGATGCACAGTTCAATTAGACTTGATACTACCACTCGGGCAACCACAGGGACAATTCCAGCCCTTCGGGCCCGGGGCTGGGAAGTTGTTTAAAGTGGTCATGTCCCGGACTTTCGGTGGTGGGTGGCGAGGCAAATCGAAAATAACTTCTCTTTAAGTCTGTTTTTGTGAAGTACATCATTTCTTGCGCGGTTGATAAGATGGCGGCGGACTCCGTAGCTGTGGAAAGGTCCTTGTATAATATGTCCCGGCAACATACAGGGCATCACGTAATTGACGTCAACACCTTGACTCAACTCCATGGACAGGGAGAGGCGAAACGTTCCATCATATGATACCGTAAGTGATGCATGATGTCTAGACGTGAATAGTCTGTCCACAGAGTTTATCCTTTTGTTTTTGACAACGCGCGAGTGAATCAGAGTGCAGAAACGAGTCCTAACCCCACCCAATTGCCCAAACGTTTACTAAATCCCCGCGCTTTTAATTTTTGTACAAGAACAGAACAGGTAAAGTTCTAATCTTTCATTTAATTTCCATGTGCAGTTTACAAATAAGAACGTGGGTTCCCTTTGATGGAGCTTGAAAACAACGAGACATAGCTGTGTAGCAGGCCCTTCGAAGTAGGGCGCGATAAAGAACGGGCGCGCGAGGAGACATGCGAGTCTCTCTAAACAAGACAATCACCAAATCGAAACAAACTCAATATGGCAGAAAATATAGTGGTCGATTTCATAGAAAAAGGGATACACCACTGAACCTCTTATGCCTGGTAATGTTGTTATAATGCTTATCTTTCAATTAAAAGAATTCATTAAGGTCAAAAAAGTTAAACCTTGTCGTTTCCTTTTCCTTTCCATTTCCCCGGGTGGGTCGGTCGGACGACGCTAAACGAAGAAAAAAAGTTATAGTTATTTGGCTCCCCCAGAGTATAAAAGTATAAGTTCACAAGGCCAGGATCGAGCGTATACTTAGTAATGAAATGACATTGACAAAAAATCAACGAAAGGCTGACTCTATAAGGCGCTACCTGGCAACGAAATGGTGAACAAGAAGTGCTGCCTCTCATTTAATAGACGTGAAATACTAGGTAGACCACATCCTGAACTCCCGCGAAAACCGCAAGGGAGGAGTACTCAAGGCTAAGGAGACTAAAGCCGGAAAAAACAACAGGAGTCTTGAGAAACGTCCTTATCCTATTCTGTCCGGGTTCGTACTTTCAAGGAAGCACTGATCAAGAGTCATACCTAAGGAATGAAAACTTCTCGCAACTTCCTGCGAAAGCATGCAAAGAGTGACAACAGTGGTAAGCGGTCATTCTGTGAAATGTAACGCAATCTTTGCCGGTTGGATTTCTGCTGTTGTTGATCTGTTCTCCGGTGTGGATACTTCACATTTCCAATATCTGGGGACACCATGTTAAGGTACGAGCAACAAACACTCACAAAATTGTTTTCTACGCTAAAATCTGACTTCCTGGACGTTAAAAGGTTTGAATTTTAAGACCTTTTCATTTAGTGCTTCGCCCTTTGACAACGTGCACTTGGCAGGAGTTGACAGCTTAAATCTGCCTTTCCCATGTTAGCAAACGTTTTTAAATTAAATCAGATCGCTGGATGAAAACGTCTTGGTTTATGAAAACTGATAACATCAAACCACTGTTGCTCAAACTGATTTCTTATAGTATTTTTCCGAGTTTTTAGCATCGCCCCTCTGAGCGAGGAAAGCTCAAATTTCAGAAAAGTACTACTAGTATTTTTTGGCCTCAAAAATTTTCTTTTAAGTTGCCCGTAGTTTTGAAAACAGATTTTGGAAGAAGAGATAACGCTCTTTAACGTGGTATAAGACTCTTTACTGAAATCGAGGTACCAGTCGACGATTTTGGGCTTTGAAATTTGCCATTTATAATGCAGCGCGAAACCCAAACACAAACCAACGCGCAGAATGGCTATTGTTCTCGTGGCATTTACTTGCAGTTTATGAAATATCTTAGGTCTGTCAAATTGTCTATTATTATTCAAATAAACGCAAGGAGGCGAGTCTCATTGGTTAAGATAAACGTTTGCTTTTTCCGGTAGGGAATTTGACCTTGCTCATCAACTTGAAGAAGGCGGAGCATCGAAACAATGAAATTGTTGTGTATTGTTTTCGCGAATGTTTAAAATAATACTCTTGCGCCGTGAAACACGCAGACGATCTTTTAGGCAACGCTTCGGTTTATTTGCACACCCACCAGTGTGTTGTGTCCTAAACAGCTTTTAATTTTCGGAAGCTGGTGCGACTCCAAAGGCGGTGTCAAACCTACCGATGCATCAAATTGTAGAAACGGTCCTCGGCTTAAAACATGAAATACTTTCTCGATACTAGGCGAGAAAGAGTTCTGTTCAGCTCTTTTGATATTCTGATTGTCAGCCCCAAGGAGACAACCATTTTGTAGCTACCTGAAAAAAAGACACAAAGAACCGGCACTTGTTTATTTTATGAGTGCATTTAGTTTGAAAGTCATATGAAAGATCATAAGAACTCAAGTTGATAGTTAGCTCACTGGTCACGTGCATTATAAGATCGAGCGTCCCTGGACTCGAATTCTGTTTCTTTACCCTCTAGCGTCAAGCTCAAAGAGGATTTCTCTTTTCCTATTATCATACATTTCTTGTATTAAAAGTTCTGAGAGTATTGTAACTCATCAAGTTCATAGCTCCAACTGGATTATTTGCCTTCGTTTGTCACCGATCTTTACAAAAAATATATATGGCAAGGACATGTTGGCGATAAGATACGTTTAGTGGGGTTTGTCGGACTTAATTTTTGTTAAAATATGTTGACTTTCTTTTGCATGTTTGAAATTAACCAGCTCAGGGTTTCAATGTGAAGCTTAGTAGATTATTCCTATGTATGCTACAAAAACAATCTGAGACTGGATGTTCGAAATTATTAGTTAATTAGTAGTTGGCTTTAAGGCCAAGAGCTAATAACGATTGTGTTTGAGCCTATGTGTAGACATCAAGAGACCATGATTTCTCTTGTAGACATGTACCAGTGTAAATACGTTTTCCAAGGAAATATTTGACCATGTGCTCTTAGAATCATTTATCACGGCAGCCGCATTTATTTCGAAACTGCAAGGAATTTCAGGAAAATAAACACAGTACAGGAACGGATAGTTTCAAGTTAACCAGCACTTTTCTGCTGGTATTCCTGAATAGTTTACTCAGATTGAGATTAAAACCGTGAAGATGAACTAAGCTAATAAGTGAATAGAGATGGAGAATTTTGAGCTCGATAATGAAATGTGAAAGATGAATTCATCAACAACATGACGCGAGCGTAGAACAAAGAAAAAGTCGGAGTCCCTGAGAGAAATTGAACCCATGACCTCACGAACACAATAGAGCGCCTGCCCGGTGTTCGATAGTTGTTTGTTGCTGGCGTTTAACTTAAACTGCATGTTGTTTACCGTTTTTGAGCCAAACCTGCGATCGAGTAAACGGGAAAACCTTATAGTTTGTGCTTGTCACACACACGTGGCAAGTCATTCTGTAAAAATTATTGATACGTTGCGGCTTAAGGACGGTGCCTACTAATTAAAGATATTTTTGCCCCGGTGTGTGATTCTGCAGGAAATGTAGGTCTTAACAAGTGTTATTGAAATCCAAAAAGAAAATTGGGGGTAACCGCGCATTTTTCAAAGATAATTCATGAATAATATTTGTAAAAAGCTTTAAAATACAAAGCAATGTATGGCGTTCTTTATCAAATTGAAGCTTAATTATCTCTCAAAAATGCATGGTTACCCCCAGTTTTCTTTTTG
>NC_090879.1:31349462-31351962 GCF_036669935.1 Montipora foliosa
TGGTCTGCAAGGTCTGCACAGTCTGCGTTTTGGCGTGACTGTGTATACGATTGCGTTACCAACACGAGCAATGTTTGCTAATGTTGAATGTCCTGGGAAAATGTGATGTAATAGGGGAGGCAATGCAGCCATTTGTACATCATCAACATGATGGCGTAGTGAAAATAAAATATAGAGAGGAATTGAGATTTCGTTACGCTAAATTTGTGTATTGTAATCATAACCATGTTCTATGTGAATGCCATGTGGCGAGATGTCGTGATCGCGGACCAAGTAGGATTCCTAGAACTATTCCTGTGAAGAAGCTGAAACGTCTGTCGCAGAAAAGCAGAAAACTGAGGGTATTTGTGTGGAAAAAGATTCTTAAGATCACTCCTTTGTCGTCAAAACTTCATGGTTACATCAGTTGCAGGCTCAGTAGTCAAATGAAAGGAAGGCGAATAATTGCCAGTCTCGGTTCTTTTGAAAAAGTGTGGAAAAAGCCAGCTTCTATTCGACGAAAATTTCGTCAAACAGTACGTTTGACTTGCTTTGGAAAACACACTGGTACACGAAAACGCGTAAATCTGAAGAAATATCAAGTCTTGTACACATGCTGTGGACCAATGAGTTTGTACAAGAATGGTGATCATAGACGATGCTATGCTAAAATAAATCTATGTAATGACATAGAAACAATTCCTGGGCCTCCAATGAATAATATTGATCCAACCTTGACAGTAAAGGCACCGTATAGTCAAGGTGATATTACAGTATGTGGTGCGAATGCTGGGCAACAATGCGTTGCTATGAGTTTGTGTGCTTTGATTTATAATAATATCAAAGAATATACAGTATACCTATAGACAGTGCATTTGAACCACTCTTGTCACAAAATTATTCTTCATTTATTCTGACAATAGGATGTATTGGTGTTAGTATCTATCATACTGATAATGGGAGTTATAAGATTTTTGATTCTCATGCAAGAGATGAATATGGTAGAAGCCATCCCCATGGTACATGTGTACTATTAGAAGTACCGTCCATTCAGGGCTTAGTGCAGTATTTCCAGGCTATACACTCACTTGGTGACCGTATGAACTCAGAGGGCTGCATATTAGTACATATGAAATGACTGCAGTGAACAGTGTTAGACAATGCAACTGCACTTGTAAACAATGCTGTGCTGTAGGGCTTTACACAATGTGTTACTCAACAGCAAAGTCTTGTAGTTATTGGAAATCCGAAACGTTATGTTTCGTAGCTAACCAAGGAAACAAATTTTATCGTCACCTGAGCATCAACAGACACCTCACAAGTGCAGATTTACCCAAGAGTCTTCATATTTGTGGAGTTGATGGTTGTAATGGTAATGAATTTATATAGCGCATTTTTTATTGGCATATTCAAATGCGCTTTACAAGCAAGTGATCTATGGGTGAGATCGGACATCAAGTTAGCAATGTTTTCATGAGGAAATGCATGTTGTTTTTGCCAGTATGTTTACAAATTTCGTGATATTTGTTTGAGACATGCACATCTTTCCATGTATTACACATCTTTTTTACAACTACTACAGAACGCTCATTATCCTTAGCAGCACACGTGCGGCCACAGCCCGACTTACGATCCTCGATCGTCTTGTTTCTTCTAAATATGTTGTTGTTAGCCTATTTACTGCTGGTGGTTTTGGGGTTGGGGATAGCAACACTCCTGGTAGCTGCAGCATCCGGCTACAGAAGTAAACCAGAAATAACCACAGTCCTGATGGGCAGCTTGACTAGTATACCAGCTCTTTTATCTAAAATGTTTATATGCCTTAAAATTCCACGTTTACAATAGAAGCAGTCATTTTGCCTAACAACAACAAGTACATCAATGAGAAACGTAACTGCTTGCGTTTAACAAATCAACATTGCTAAAAACTCTAGCTTTTCCTTGATTCTTTCATATTTTTTCTATCTTCTATTTTGGAGAAATTTCAGTGTGTATAACATTTAACTGAACCTCAGATATACCATTGTAATATCTAGGTTCCGTCAAGAGAAAATGAGGGGACAGAGAGGGAGGCTCAAGGCGTTGGCCGGGATATGTTATGTCCACGAAAGTTATTTTTAGACGAGCGGAAGTCTTTGTTCTAGCGGACGTCTGTCTTCTGAGACGTCCGCATGCAGTCTTGCCTCGCTCTCAGGTTCTTAGTGAAAAGAGAAAATGATGGCGCACGTGGAAGGCTGATGAATATATATTTTCTTTCAAACATCGGACCGAGGTTGGCCTGCATGCGGACGTCTCGGAAGACTTCCGCTCGTCTAAAAATAACTTTCGTGGACATGGCATATCCCAAGGGCTGGTCCGGGAGCCTCCCTCTCTGTCCCCTCATTTTCTCTTGGTTCCATACAACATATGCAGTTAATTATTTCCTTTTTCCAATTCTGAAATATTTACTATCGTAAATGCAACTCGGTTAAGGTCATTCCACTGAAATAGAACCTACACTGAGATTTTTGTCGAACTTCAC
>NC_090879.1:31356962-31361962 GCF_036669935.1 Montipora foliosa
GCAACTGAACCCTAGTATCTTTCAAAATATTGATCCTTCAATCGTTTTTTGACGACTGATAGTGAGGATGATAATTTTACATTATCATCAATCGTATTCCAGACAGATGGACCTTGACAATGTATGTTTTGACATTCAGAGGGGCAGAGGGGGCAGGATGGGGAGGCAAACTTTTTCATTTTGTATAATATGTTTCGTGGCTAAAATGTCGTATATAATTTTGAGTTGGGTTATTGCCAATTTAACTACTTTTGTGGCTTTGAATGGGAGAGGATAAATTATATTTGGTTCATCTTCTGCGATACCCTATGTTAGAGTTTCTTTCTTTGAGGGAGGGGACGGGGGGGGGGGGGGGGAAGGAGGAAGATTTTCAACGGTTAACAGTTTGTCGTATAATATCTGGTACGTTATAGAACCGATTAATGGAGGTGGTGTAGTAGAGTCCCCAGAACTAAAGTAAAAGGGCTTCGCCTAAATTTGGGGGATCGCGGATATAAGGCCATGATATGGTAAAGGCAGGACGTTTTCCTATTGGTTTTGAAACTTTCAACTGATGTTCGTAAGCTCTACAGAAAACTTGACCGTAAGCCTTGCAAACTTAGCCTCCGGCCTTGCTTCTAGTGGAACAGTGATCTATCTAGAAAACGGCTGTAGTGAGTCCTGGGACTCACACGTACAGAACAAGCAAACTTCGAGAACGAGGCCCAAGGGTGTGAGTTCGAATTCTGGACCCACGAACATGAGTTCCCTGTCCTAGTTAATAAAAAGGATGTTGATCAAAGTTGGCCATTTGTTTCTTATTAATTGATCCAATCATAAAACCAGTACTAGGTCAGCGGTCAACTTAAAAAAACATGTGACCTTGCTGAGCTGTAAACTTGACCCTGCAATATGGTCACGTGATACTGGTCAGTGGATATCTTGTTTTAACGGGTGTCAATTGATCACAGCATGGATGTCCAATATCAAGAAGTGCAAGGTAAACCATGGCTGTATGTCTGTCAGTATGGCGGCCATGTTGCGTGACTCCGCCACCGCCGACCACCGCCGACCACCGCCGCCGTTGTTGCCGTCGTCGTCCTTACGCGCCCTCAAGCAATACCGCTAACGATGATAACCATGGGAAAATCAACTCATAGGTTTCCTTTTCTTTCCTATATGAGTGTGGGGCTCCGCTTGGCGGCCATTCGAGCCGTCGGAGCTCCGCTATTACAAGTTACGTTTTAGATAACGACAGATCAAGATCAAGGAATGAGAATTTTATAGTACTTGCGATAACATAACAACAATTTTGGTTCCTTCCATACATAAAAGTAGATAGCTAAAATTTAAACGAACACCCCTTCCCCCACCCCCACTTACCAAGGATTCAAAAACTAATGACCCACTCCCTCTCCAGTCCTTATTTTTAATTTTGTTTAACAGCGTGCTGGCCCACCCATTGAAAATAGCAATGATCAGGCAGGAATGGTTGTACCTTTACTTCAAGTCCATAAAGTAATTTTTCAACATCTGTGTCAGTGCAGGTATAGTACACGTAACGTTTACCGCAAAAATGTAAATGACAAATCATGGATCATAGACAGATAGTTCAGTGGAGGCAGGGTGGCCTTCGTAGTTAGTATGTTAGACTCGACTAGATCGAGCGGTCCGTATTCGAGCCCTGGCTGGGGAAATTGTGTTGAGTCATTCAGGCTGGCTTGTTACTGTCACAGTGCCTCTAATTCCGCAGGGTAACCCTTTGATCGATTGACATCCCAATCATGGAGGTAAAAATGCTCCTAGTCGTCGACGTCCCAGTCGCTACACGTTACTGAAACCGGAGATAGGAGCCCGCCTACTGGACCGCTTGGCTCGTATGCAGACTTAATGACCTCGATCCCACCTGTTTTGTTGCCCTTCCTTACAAATAAACGCTCGCCATTCTCAGGCCTACAAGAAGGCTTACCAGGCTAAGTCAAATCCATGAAATGGACAATAATTCTTTCAGCCTTTCCAGCACAATTTTGTTATTTGATTGGTTCAGAATAAGATACAGTACTTAATTGTTCTTTCAACAACTATGTATGCATTTCGCTGCAGACTATTAAAGCTTTTTCGCTTAATCTTTCTTGTTAGTTTATTTATTTTACTTAATATATTTCTTGCAGGGCACAGCTTAAAGGGAATGGCATGATGGCATCTTTGAGAAGATTCTTTATGTTGTTACATTTGATGAGTGTTGGTCCGTAGCTTAGCCTTTTAAAGAGAGACAAACAAACTTTCTTAACTGTGTAAAAGGGCGGCAAAATAAGAAAGTGCGATAGAACCTCGAGCATTGCGTCTCGCTCATGTTAAATCCTACACGTATGGATAATTAAGACAGTGGAATACAAAGGTTAGCTCAATTATGGGTAACAAGGTTTCAATTTAGTGTCGAAAGTAATCAAGCAATTACTTTGGTGCTGATTTTAGTTTTACTTGGATTTGAAATTGAGTGAGTAGTCTAACTGGTAGGAAATTGGCTTGGAAAAAAAGTAATTGGCTTGGTTTGAACTTAAGGTGGCTCCCTATTTATAGTTTTACGATCGCACGCGCGCTTAATTAGGGCGAAAGCTCAAGTAATCTGCGCGTGCTCAATGGATAAATTCTGTGCTTTTCGATATTTCGGTGACGTCAACATGAGCACTGACAGCAAAACGGACAGTAAACTTTCTTTCGTTTCGTTCGGTGATATTCCGTAACTGGCAGATGGGTAATGAATACTCAACTTCAGTTGGAGCTTTATCTGACCAGCATCTCTATCAGACCAGTTTTTCCCCAGCGCTATAATAATAAAGCCTGACTGTATCTAATCTCTAATGAAAAGCTCTTGGAACGAGGTTGGCCTCTATCTCACAAGAACACCTGGTTATAATCATTTCAAATCCAACTAAGGCGAGTAGAAGAAATGCTTTATTAAAAACGCCCGCTAAATATTCAGAATAAAATTAAACATGCCCAAAACATTATGCAAACGTTTATTTACCATATATGTAGCACAGAGTCTAGTGAATTTCATAAATTGATAATTTTGAGGAAAACTATCTAACCCAATTGTAAGGGAGGTTTGGAGCTGTGAGTAGGTGTGGGATTTGTCTCATATGGTTTAGGGGCCGACATATCCCTCCCTCAATGCCGTACCGAGGGGCGAGGTCGGTAGCAGAAAGCAGCGAAGGGCCAACTGCGTCCAAAAGCAATCGCACGGGCCGAAATCCCGAGATGACTCGTTTGGTACGACGCTCCAGCGCCACGTCTGGAGGTACTGCAAAACATTTCGTCAGCGCATGCGTGCGTAAATGTTCAGCCTCTCTGATACTTACAATACTAGACATATTTAGTTGGAACACTTAGCGAATGGTCAGAATCATCGTGTTACAAGATCGTAGCTCATACCACATCCCCCTTCTCCGAATTCAATGTTGTGTGAGAATTTTTCGGGCGACTCCTAGTAGTTGTGGAAATCAACATTGAAGGAAGGGGGAAACGGGGATGGGTGTTCCAACAAATGTGACGAGTATTGTATTTGCTTCAAGGAAATTGGCAAATCTGTAGAGGTGTAGATCAGAAGTCAAGTCTCTTTAGAAAAGAAGTAAACTTGTTACTAAGATAAACGGAAGATCTCTTCGCATGCTTTGTATTTAAAACGCTGGGCAGTTGGTCTGAAAATGAATATGTGTTGGAGAGTTTTTAGAAGGCCAAATAATTATAAATACTATGTAGTGTGTAAAGGAACATCTTCAATATGCTGTGTACCGCATTTCCATGTAAAGTAGTTGACACTGTGTACTTTGATTAACGTAGCATACACATGACATCGGGGGCTTTAATTATTATCGAGACGAGAATCGAGCGAAATAAGGGCGATCTTCCTTGCACTGGTACTGATGTTGGCATTTGAAGGCGTGACAACGGTTAGCGAAGGGAAAAAAGCTAGAGAGGTGGGGTCGCTGACGTCTTGTGAGGTTCGGTTAATAATATATCGAGTGGTGCCGATGCGGAGCTGGTACCAACTCAAGAAGAATTTACAGGATGATTAAATTAAGGACGGTGCCTACTATTGTTACTGTGCATACGTTCTGCGCATCTGCAGATACTCGGATTTCCTATCGCCGATGCTTACTAATACAGAGATAATATTGCGCCGTTTCAAACTGTCCGGAGAAAGTAGATCTTAGTAAGAACTCTTGTATCCAAAAAGAAATTGGGGGTAGCCCACAGGTAAACCAGGCTCACTATGTGCGTCACGTAGGTATTAAAATATAGAGAAAATATGAGGCGAAGTTTAGGTCTGAAAACTTGCTAGAAAATGGTAATAAAAATCGATAAAACTTATCATGTGGTGAGCTGTTGTTGTCTTTAATACGTACACGAAGTTTCGGGGAAAATGGTCCCCGTTCACCTTCCTTCATAATATAGTGACAAGGTAGGAGACGGAAGCCAGCGTCGCGACTCCGATCGACCCAAAACAAGCACAATTTTTTCCGCGAAAATCAAATCCAGTCGCTAAATAAACACGCCAGGTTCGTGGAATAGGAATTTCTCTAAACCATGAATCCACTGAAGCATCTCCTGGTAGCAACGCGGAGCCACCAGACTCCGTAAAACTTGTAAGTTAACCTGCTAAAATGGCGGCCAGAAAGCGTGGTACTCACGAAGTGCCCAATTCAAAATGTCACTGAACTCTGGACGCCTGGTGACGAGTATAATAAGTCTCCCTCGAGGGAGGGAGTCCCAAATTGCTAAGCGAGTTTTGTTTGGGACTCCCCACCCTCCAAAACTTATTATACTCGTCACCAGGCGTCCAGAGTTCAGTGCCATTTTGAATTGGGCACTTCGTGAGTACCACGCTTTCTGGCCGCCATTTTAGCAGGTTAACTTACAAGTTTTACGGAGTCTGGTGGCTCCGCGTTGCTACCAGGAGATGCTTTAGTGGATTCATGGTTTAGAGAAATTCCTATTCCACGAACCTGGCGTGTTTA
>NC_090879.1:31364462-31381962 GCF_036669935.1 Montipora foliosa
AGAACTGTACTGGGCACTTACCGGTACTCGAACTCTATCGGACCCGGCTCCAGATCCATGGTCCCGTGTCTTCACGAACATGCTCAACTCAACACAGTTCTTTTCATTATTTACTTTCGTATAACAAGTCAATACGGGAATTTATCTCCAGAGATTAAATAACAGTGAAAAAGATTGCAGCACTGCCGGATACGAAGCCCAAAACAACCGTGTGGGAAAAAAGGGAACGCCATACTCCACCTGCTGCCATGCCACTAACTTTCGACACTGAGTTACCATGACGAGCCCTGCAGAAACTGTAAAATATACATTCATATCTTAAACAAAAACTTTGAAGCTAAGTGAGTGCCGACCTAGACTGATTTAAAGTCCACAATGGATGGCTTAAATACCCGATGCGTGATGTGTAAATGTATTCTGGACCAGCCTCTTGCTGGTATCGTTCAAAAGAACTTGTGATCTTCCAGGAAGGAAACTGCCTGCAGGAAATCGCCTTGTACTATAACAATCACTCTTATCCATTTGACCCAATCCTGGCTGAGATTCTTTGACACTAAACTCTATGAAAATTTTGTTTCTGGGCAAATGAGCCACTACATTTTGTTGGACTGAGCTGTGTATGAAGGGAAAAAAAAGGTGCTTTAAATCTTATGAGCTTGGGACGTTCTGAAGTTGGTGAGAAACAGCTGGTAACATTTATTTCTAAAAACTAACTTTATGATATTTGAGAGAAGGACAGAATCACTTTAGAACATAGAAGTATTTAATTCATCTTTGAATTTGCTCTCAATAGCTTGCAGTAATTTTTCATAGTATTCTGGGTCAGCAAAAAGTTTAATATTAAAAAGAAAATTTCTTTAAACAACTTTTTGCGATCCGCGGTAGCGGTGTAATTGTTGTGTTTGCTCCATTGTTCGTCGTACATCGTGTTCGTATTCAGTCGTTTTGAACGCCAGTTGTGACACTTTTTATTTACACTTAGGAGCAATATATTGACATAAAAACTTGCACGAACCACAGCTGCATTTTAAGTAGGGTTTACGCCCCACAACTTCCACAAAACTTCTCGCAGGAGCATCCACGAAATCTTCCCTTGGAGGTCTTCTCATCATTTCCTGCCTCGAACAAAGTGCTCCACGCGCATTGTGGGTTATTACCCATAAGAAACTAGGCCTCTCATGACATGCAATAGCCCTGTGCCTTGATGAAAAAGTTTACTGTCGGTCTAAAACCGACCTGATTCAGGATTGATCCAGGGGTGGGTGGGTGGGTCGAACCTTCTTGAAGAAATACTCTACTCAGCATTACTTTTCTTTTGACCATTCAAGTATAGTTGAGTACAGTTCTATAAGTCTAGTGCCCTAGCCACGCACAAAAAAATCGCTCTCGCAAAAAAAAAAAAAAAAAATAGTGAATTTTTATGCAATAAATGTTTCTTTGTAGGATTTGTGTTGTAAACATGGTTTTCCGAAGGTTTCTGCGAGATTAATATGGGGATAAAATCATGAAATAAGTCCGATAATACCTCGAACGTCACTTTTAAGCTACACCGTACCTCCGTTCTCGGTATTTCTTTCTTACTTATTTCAACTTGCTTGTTTGTTTGTTTTATTCAGAGACTGAATACTGCAAAGAAATGTACCAGAATGCGTGCAGTGACTTCAGTGCGATTTTTTTCCTCATTAATTAGCAATTATTCACTGAAGGCGAAGTCAAGGTTTCTTTTCACCGATACTCGCCAAGCCTGCGGTGATTAATTGTTTAGGTATAATTACATAGGTGATTATTTGAAAAAATATGCATTTTCCTTAAAACAATTAATTTCTTCGTCTGTCACCAGACAAAAGGCTTGCGGCCATTTTGAAAAATCGCTTAGGTGATGATCGCGTAATAATTACCTCAACGGCAGCCAATCAGCGCAGAGAATCTTCAATAATCACCTCAACGGCAGCCAATCAGCGCAGAGAATCTTCAATATCACTTGTAATTATACTGAACCAATAATATTCTTGTTTTGTGGCGCTTCCTTTAGTGTGATTATCGTCATCTCTTTGATCTCGGCAATAGGCCACTTTTAGCCTCCAGTATTCCATGGTCTCAAGCTGAGCATGCGCGATTTAGTCGCAGGTTCTTTGCTTGCTTTTACGGTAGGGATATGATTTTGAGAACTGGACGAAACCGAGATAGAGACAGACTCTGGCGATTATACGACTCAAACACGCATCTATCATCTTTTATAAAATAATTAGGATAGTACGCGCACACTCATTGCTCAATAGCTGTGTTTAGATGAGAGTATGGAACACTGATGTGACATCACACTAATTTTGATTGGTTATGTATTGTCAGACGCGAGTTTTGGTTGGCTGGTAGGAAATATGAGTGTGTATCACGAAAATCTGTTTCAATCGAGAAGTAAAAAACCAGTATTTGTCGAATTATCTTTGAGGAATATTTTATAAAGGCAATAGAGGACTTTTTCCCGTGTTTTCATAACCTCATCTAAACACTCGGGGGAGTTGGGAAAATTCTCAACAGTTACGCGAACCCTCAACTGCGTTTGCCATGGGTTTGTATAACTGTCTCGAATTCTCCCAACTCCCCTTCGTGTTTAGATGAGGCTATGGAAACACGGAAAACGTCCTCTTTGCCTAATTAATCGGCAGTCCCATTCCGTTCTTTCACCACTACCGAATTCCATAAGTATCCTCAGACGTTTTGTAATCAAAACCACTTCTGTTAATATGCCCGTTTTTTAAAATATACCACACAAAAATACGACGTCCAATCAACGTAATATAAATGAATATAATTCCTGACTGCACTAG
Source organism: Montipora foliosa (assembly GCF_036669935.1). Lineage (NCBI taxonomy): Eukaryota > Metazoa > Cnidaria > Anthozoa > Scleractinia > Acroporidae > Montipora > Montipora foliosa. The sequence goes on from NC_090879.1 coordinate 31,367,291, forward strand.
CTTCTTCGACGCTGTCAGTTTAGCATAAAACTGAAGAAAACGCAAAAGAGCTACAACCTCTGCGATTGAAGTCATTGAAATAAAATGTTATTCAGTGACGGAGTTAATTTTTTTTTTGGTCGCAAAGCAAAAGATTCTTTTTCTAAAAACAGATTTTATTTCGTCTTCGAAAATTCAGTTCTAACTTTTATGTCACGTTTGCTCGACCATTTTCAGACAGACTCGAGGTGGAAGATATTAATTACGTCCCCATTTGACTTTTTGTATATTTGACATGCAAACTAGCTCCTTGTAAATGAAACTCATTCATGACGTCAAGCTGTGAAGCGCTTGTGAAAAAAACGAAGATGAAACGCCCGAGGAGGCACGCACGGCGTGTTTTAATTCAAATACAGTTATTGGCAACTAATTTACCTCACAGCAGGTAAAAAGAGTTAAGGATTCATTCAGTTTTAACCACTCTTTTCAGAACCAAAGAGACCGCTTCATTTTTGGAAAAAGAAAAATTTGAAGAACCGAAGGCAAACAAACATTTAACGAGTTTGTCAAGTAAAATGAACATCTTGTCCCAGCTTGGTGAAAATTTCCATTATTTGACAGATCAACTTAAATGAATGAATTTAATCCTCAATATATTTGATCGGCTAGAGGGAAAAAAAAATGTTAGCTTAATGGGTGGCCAGGGTCGCTGCATTTTTTGGCGTTATCGTAGAACTGAAATGTATTTACACGACTTTTATGAAATATACATTCAAAATAATTCAGCCAGTAATGCGATTCGACCATACTGATTTCTTTCTCGTTTGTTTTTGGTAAAAGGAGATTTCAAATACCATCAATTCGAAGTATAATTAAAAGTTGTACATGTTAAAATGTTGTTCGCGAAAAAGAGAAAAAGTGGGAATATCCTGTATTCTTTCTTTAGTTCTTGTGGCAGATTTAATGGCTGGCGAATGCACAGCTGGTAGTTTTAAGTAAAATTTCCCGCGTTCGCGGTCGAAAAACATGACCTCTCGCTGTCTGTTAATTTAAAATCGTCGTTTATTTGCCGTTTCAATTGAATTCAGTTTTATTTGCTCGCTCACATAAAGCGTGCGAGTCAAGAGTCTTTGGCAAGTACCGTTTCATTAGTTATTTCAAAGTCTTTTTGTCGAGTGTTTTTAATTGATTACAAAGTCGTTATTTCTATCACTTCTATCTCTGCACGTTTTTTTAAACAAACGTCTGAATGTCACTTTAAAAGCGAATTGAAAATAAGGTGAAAAAGGAAGTAAATTTACTGAAGTTCAACTTGCTGTCACGTTTTCTGTCTTATTTAATGTGGTTTGAATAGAAAAACAAACTAGCGTGCGAATTTTCAATAATTGCAAACTCCAATATTAAGAAAGCGGTTCCCCTTGTTTTCAAAAGGAAGGCCTTTGTTATCATTCGCTGACATACACCTTGATCCTAGGAAATTGGCAAATCTGTAGAGGTGTAGATCAGAAGTCAAGTCTCTCTTTAGAAAAGAAGTAAACTTGTTACTAAGATAAACGGAAATGTCTCTTCGCATGCTTTGTATTTAAAAAGGTGGGCAGTTGGTCTGAACATGATGATAATCAAGGAATATGTGTTGGAGAGTTTTTAGAAGGCCAAATAATTATAAATACTATGTGGTGTGTAAAGGAACATCTTCAATATGCTGTGTACCGCATTTCCATGTAAAGTAGTTGACACTGTGTACTTTGATTAACGTAGCGTACACATGACATCGGGGGCTTTAATTATTATCGAGACGAGAATCGAGCGAAATAAGGGCGATCTTCCTTGCACTGGTACTGATGTTGGCATTTGAAGGCGTGACAACGGTTAGCGAAGGGAATAAAGCTAGAGAGGTGGGGGTCGCTGACGTCTTGTGAGGTTCGGTAATAATATATATCGAGTGGTGCCGATGTGGAGCTGGTACCAACTCAAGAAGAATTTACAGGATGATTAAATTAAAATGGACTTAATGTATGCAAATTGCAATTGAGAAGTGATTGTCAACGATTCACCGTGCGATTCACCAGATACTTTAGCTCGATATGTAAGGGGGAAAGAGAGTTTTCCGGGCATAAGAACCATCCTATCCCGAGGTTGTAATCTAAACTAGTTTGTAAATGTGAAATCAAAAAAATCCCGTAACATTTCCTGCTATTGCGGCACGGTTCACCATGGTGAATCGTTTGTTTAAAGAAATGACTGTTTATCTTTCAGCTCACCGACGGTTCACCATGGTGAACCGTTGAGATTCACGATTCGAAACCATGTCATCACAGACCAGTGATTGCAAAAGTCTAATTACGTTGTCATATTTTCAAGCCTATACATTTCTTCCTTATAACAAGCATTAGAGGGAGCAGAATTTGGAAAGCATTCATTGATTTATTTCACCATTGTGCAGATACATAAATTAACCTAATTAATGAGGGTAAACAGTGGTATGGTCAAAAGTCGGGTATGACAAACAATGGACTCGTTTTGCACTTTAAACAGGGAAATTACAGACTTGTCGTTTTTTTTCATTAATTAATAACAGGTGTCGTTTTCATTAGCTTTATATTTTTCAGGTTTTCAGCCTGAGTTTTTCAAAAGCAGAGCACCAACCATTGCCGATGAAACTGTTCTTTTGCTACAACTGATTTTGTCAGTCCTATCGCAGAAAGAAACGTCTTCAGGGGCCGTAATATATTTGCATAGCTATTCTGACTCCTTGGTATATAAAATATGTCAATCAACGCTGACCGTTGCACTTGATAATCATGTCAGTCCGTCTGGGAATAGAGCCTATTAAAGTGTTCAGAACCAATACTCAGACACTATTGTAGCGTACCAAAAATATTAGAGATGAACGGTTAACTTTTGACAAGGAGTTGAGATTTCGGTTGATTCTACAGGGGCATAAACGTAAACGTAAGAACCGTGCGTGTCTGGTCTTCTCTTATTTCACCCTTGTGCCATACTTAAATTAACCTAATTAAGGACGGTGCCTACTAATAAAGATATTTTTGCCCCGGTGTGTGATTATGCAGCATGTGATCTTAACAAGTGTTTTGAAATCCAAAGAGAAAATTGGGGGTAACCACGCATTTTCAAAGATAATTCCTGAATAATAGTTGTAAAAAGCTGTAAAATACAAAGCCATGTATGGCGTTCTTTCTCACATTGAAACTTAATTATCTCTCAAAAATGCTGGTTACCCCCAATTTTCTTTTTTGAATACCAAGAGTACTTACTAAGATCTACTTTCTCCGGATATTTTTAAACTGCGCAAAAATAATCCTGTATTAGTGAGCATCAGCGATAGGAAATCCGAGTATCTGGAGATGCGCAGAACGTATGCGCAATACAATAGTAGGCACCGTCCTTAACGAGGGTAAACAGTGGTATGGTCAAAAGTCGGGTATGACAAACAATGACTCGTTTTGCACTTTAACAGGAAATTACAGACTTGATTACCACTTAAGTAAAACTGTACATCTCTATGCAATAAGCGCATTCAAATTTCCTCATATTATTGTATAAAAGTAGTTAAAGAAAGAAAAGGCTTGTCCTGCATATATGAAAAATACGTTTTTCTCTCCCGTTCTCTTCTTATGCATGATCTTCGTGGAAATTACATTCTGTCCCTCCATAACCTAGAACAACCAGTTATGGTCTTAGTTCGTTTCCTTACGTATTAACTAAGTACGTTGCAAAATGCGCTACCTGATTTTTCCCGTACCACTGAATTTACTGGTTTTAAACTAACCCAGGGATGGATTTTGTACAGCGGCTTTTCGTTTTGATTAATATACCTTTAAATATTATTTAATATTTAGTTATGTATCTTTATATATTGTGTATGTTAGCTGCAAGGTCTCGAAGATATTATTCTGAATTCGAGATGAAATAAAGTTTTATGCATGCATGTATGTTACCTTCGTCAGGGCACATGCGTGCACTTTGTAATCTGCGGATCCAGTGCCTACCATATGACAGATAAAATGACTTTTCTTTTGAATATATAAGCCATCGAAATCTTACGTTAAATTGTAATGACAAGGGAGGTTTGGAGCTGCGAGTAGGCGTGGGATTTGTTCTCATATGGTTTAGGGGCCGACATATCCCTCCCTCAATGCCGTACCTGGAGGCGAGGGTCGGTAGCAGAAAGCAGCGAAGGGCCAACTGCGTCCAAAAGTGATCGCCAGGGCCGAAATCCCGGGATGACTCGTTTGGTACGACGCTCCAGCGCCACTTCTGGAGGTACTGCATATTTTTCTCTCGTCTCGTCTTCAAACATTTCGTCAGCGCATGCGTGCGTAAATGTTCAGGCTCTCGATACTTACAGTATTGTAGGTTGAATATGCACTCCCCCACCCCGAAAAGGCTTGAAAACACCTATACCTTCCTTCAAGTTCTCGGTCACGGTATCGGTTGAGTTTTTGTATTCATACACTTATCCCTTCAATCTCAAGATAGTAAGGGAACAGAGAACTGTACTGGGCACTTACCGGTACTCGAACTCTATAGGACCCGGCTCCAGATCCATGGTCCCGTGTCTTCACGAACATGCTCAACTCAACACAGTTCTTTTCATTATTTACTTTCGTATAATAAGTCAATACGGGAATTTATCTCCAGAGATTAAATAACAGTGAAAAGATTGCAGCACTGCCGGATACGAAGCCCAAAACAACCGTGTGGGAAAAAAGGGAACGCATACTCCACCTGCTGCCATGCCACTAACTTTGGACACTGAGTTACCATGACGAGCCCTGCAGAAACTGTAAAATATACATTCATATCTTAAACAAAAACTTTGAAGCTAAGTGAGTGCCGACCTAGACTGATTTAAAGTCACAATGGATGGCTTAAATACCCGATGCGTGATGTGTAAATGTATTCTGGACCAGCCTCTTGCTGGTATCGTTCAAAAGAACTTGTGATCTTCCAGGAAGGAAACTGCCTGCAGGAAATCGCCTTGTACTATAACAATCACTCTTATCCATTTGACCGAATCCTGGCTGAGATTCTTTGACACTAAACTCTATGAAAATTTTGTTTCTGGGCAAATGAGCCACTACATTTTGTTGGACTGAGCTGTGTATGAAGGGAAAAAAAAGGTGCTTTAAATCTTATGAGCTTGGGACGTTCTGAAGTTGGTGAGAAACAACTGGTAACATTTATTTCTAAAAACTAACTTTATGATATTTGAGAGAAGGACAGAATCACTTTAGAACATAGAAGTATTTAATTCATCTTTGAATTTGCTCTCAATAGCTTGCAGTAATTTTTCATAGTATTCTGGGTCAGCAAAAGTTTAATATTAAAAAGAAAATTTCTTTAACAACTTTTTGCGATCCGCGGCTAGCGGTGTAATTGTTGTGTTTGCTCCATTGTTCGTCGTACATCGTGTTCGTATTCAGTCGTTTTGAACGCCAGTTGTGACACTTTTTTATATACACTTAGGAGCAATATATTGACATAAAACTTGCACGAACCACAGCTGCATTTTAAGTAGGGTTTACGCCCCACAACTTCCACAAAACTTCTCGCAGGAGCATCCACGAAATCTTCCCTTGGAGGTCTTCTCATCATTTCCTGCCTCGAACAAAGTGCTCCACGCGCATTGTGGGTTATTACCCATAAGACACTAGGCCTCTCATGACATGCAATAGCCCTGTGCCTTATGAAAAAGTTTACTGTCGGTCTAAAACCGACCTGATTCAGGATTGGATCCAGGGGGGTGGGTGGGTCGAACCTTCTTGAAGAAATACTCTTACTCAGCATTACTTTTCTTTTTGACCATTCAAGTATAGTTGAGTACAGTTCTATAAGTCTAGTGCCCTAGACACGCACAAAAAAATCGCTCTCGCAAAAAAAAAAGAAAAAAAAATAGTGAATTTTTATGCAATAAATGTTTCTTTGTCGGATTTGTGTTGTAAACATGGTTTTCCGAAGGTTTCTGCGAGATTAATATGGGGATACAATCATGAAATAAGTCCGATAATACCTCGAACGTCACTTTTAAGCTACACCGTACCTCCGTTCTCGGTATTTCTTTCTTACTTATTTCAACTTGCGTGTTTGTTTGTTTTATTCAGAGACTGAATACTGCAAAGAAATGTACCAGAATGCGTGCAGTAACTTCAGTGCGATTTTTTCTCCTCATTAATTAGCAATTATTCACCGAAGGCGAAGTCAAGATTTCTTTTCACCGATACTCGCCAAGCCTGCGGTGATTAATTGTTTAGGTATAATTACATAGGTGATTATTTGAAAAATATGCATTTTCCTTAAAACAATTAATTTCTTCGTCTGTCACCAAGACAAAGGCTTGCGGCCATTTTGAAAAATCGCTTAGGTGATGATCGCGTAATAATTACCTTAACGGCAGCCAATCAGCGCAGAGAATCTTCAATAATCACCTCAACGGCAGCCAATCAGCGCAGAGAATCTTCAATAATCACTTATGTAATTATACTGAACCAATAATATTCTTGTTTTGTGGCGCTTCCTTTAGTGTGATTATCGTCATCTCTTTTGATCTCGGCAATAGGCCACTTTTAGCCTCCAGTATTCCATGGTCTCAAGCTGAGCATGCGCGATTTAGTCGCAGGTTCTTTGCTTGCTTTTACGGTAGGGATATGATTTTGAGAACTGGACGAAACCGAGATAGAGACAGACTCTGGCGATTATACGACTCAAACACGCATCTATCATCTTTTATAAAATAATTAGGATAGTACGCGCACACTCATTGCTCAATAGCTGTGTTTAGATGAGAGTATGGAACACTGATGTGACATCACACTAATTTTGATTGGTTATGTATTGTCAGACGCGAGTTTTGGTTGGCTGGTAGGAAATATGAGTGTGTATCAAGAAAATCTGTTTCAATCGAGAAGTAAAAAACCAGCATTTGTCGAATTATCTTTGAGGAATATTTTATAAAGGCAATAGAGGACTTTTTCCCGTGTTTTCATAACCTCATCTAAACACTCGGGGGAGTTGGGAAAATTCTCAACAGTTACGCGAACCCTCAACTGCGTTTTGCCATGGGTTTGTATAACTGTCTCGAATTCTCCCAACTCCCCTTCGTGTTTAGATGAGGTTATGGAAACACGGAAAACGTCCTCTTTTGCCTAATTAATCGGCAGTCCCATTCCGTTCTTTCACCACTACCGAATTCCATAAGTATTCCTCAGACGTTTTGTAATCAAAACCACTTTCTGTTAATATGCCCGTTTTTTTAAAATAATACCACACAAAAATACGACGTCCAATCAACGTAATATAAATGAATATAATTCCTGACAGCACTAGCTTCTTCGACGCTGTCAGTTTAGCATAAAACTGAAGACAACGCAAAAGAGCTACAACCTCTGCGAATTGAAGTCATTGAAATAAAATGTTATTCAGTGACGGAGTTAATTTTTTTTTTTGGTCGCAAAGCAAAAGATTCTTTTTCTAAAACAGTTTAATTTTCGTCTTCGAAAATTCAGTTCTAACTTTTATGTCACTTTGCTCGACCATTTTCAGACAGACTCGAGGTGGAAGATATTAATTACGTCCCATTTGACTTTTTGTATATTTGACATGCAAACTAGCTCCTTGTAAATGAAACTCATTCATGACGTCAAGCTGTGAAGCGCTTGTGAAAAAAACGAAGATGAAACGCCCGAGGAGGCACGCACGGCGTGTTTTAATTCAAATAACATTTATTGGGCAACTAATTTACCTCACAGCAGGTAAAAGAGTTAAGGATTCATTCAGTTTTAACCACTCTTTTCAGAACCAAAGAGAACGCTTCATTTTTGGAAAAAGAAAAATTTGAAGAACCGAAGGCAAACAAACATTTAACGAGTTTGTCAAGTAAAATGAACATCTTGTCCCAGCTTGGTGAAAATTTCCATTATTTGACAGATCAACTTAAATGAATGAATTTTAATCCTCAATATATTTGATCGGCTAGAGGGAAAAAAAATGTTAGCTTAATGGTGGCCAGGGTCGCTGCATTTTTTGGCGTTATCGTAGAACTGAAATGTATTTACACGACTTTTATGAAATATACATTCAAAATAATTCAGCCAGTAATGCGATTCGACCATACTGATTTCTTTCTCGTTTGTTTTTGGTAAAAGGATTTTAACTACCATCAATTCGAAGTATAATTAAAGTTGTACATGTTAAAATGTTGTTCGCGAAAAAGAGAAAAAGTGGGAATATCCTGTATTCTTTCTTTAGTTCTTGTGGCAGATTTAATGGCTGGCGAATGCACAGCTGGTAGTTTAAGTAAAATTTCCCGCGTTCGCGGTCGAAAAACATGACCTCTCGCTGTCTGTTAATTTAAAATCGTCGTTTATTTGCCGTTTCAATTGAATTCAGTTTTATTTGCTCGCTCACATAAAGCGTGCGAGTCAAGAGTCTTTGGCAAGTACCGTTTCATTAGTTATTTCAAAGTGTTTTTGTCGAGTGTTTTTAATTGATTACAAAGTCGTTATTTCTATCACTTCTATCTCTGCACGTTTTTTTAAACAAACGTCTGAATGTCACTTTAAAGCGAATTGAAAATAAGGTGAAAAAGGAATTAAATTTACTGAAGCTTCCACTTGCTGTCACGTTTTCTGTCTTAAATAATGTGGTTTGAAATAGAAAAAACAAACTAGCGTGCGAATTTTCAATAATACAAACTCCAATATTAAGAAAGCGGTTCCCCTTGTTTTCAAAAGGAAGGCCTTTGTTATCATTCGCTGACATACACCTTGATCCTGTAATTCATTTGATGTCTTCAAAGCCCCCTACTTCGACAAGTTCTTCGTTTATCTCAATGTTAATTTTGTATTATTCACCCAAAGAAAAAAAAAAGAAAAATGTTTCGCCTTTTTCCTTGGAACTGAGCGGTCCTCGACATTTTGCAACCGAGACTTCAATCTTTTTCCTCAGGGGTGTAAAATAGAAAATTATACTTTCAAACCGTTTAGCCAGTTTTGAAAAAGTCCCATATATTTTTCTAGAGATTATTGTAAATTACAATTTACGTTTAACCTAAACGTACCATTCACGGTGAAGTAAATGTCGTTTTGATTTCATTTTATTGTAACTTTTGTGCTGAGTTATTCCACATAAAGCAACTCGAGGCCGACGTCACAGGAAATCCTGCCATTATTCTCATCCATTTTAAATTGATTTTTGTTTCGTTTCATATCAAGCATGTATCTTTCACATAAAAAGAACCGATTTAAGTACTCTGAGACGAACAAATTGTAGCTACACTTATTCTGGCGGAAGGCTGAGCATCTTATCGAAGCATTTTATTTAAATACCGTGCGAATCGGACATCTGCGAATATTGTTTCACCATCAAGTCCTTATTAAGTAGTAATCTTTTTCTTTGAGCCTGCAAAAAATTAGATGTTGCCAGGAAATCTAAATAAACAAGTTCTGTATTACTTTTTAAATAGTGCGAACGTGAGTTAAAGACCCCTTGGTGCCCGAAGTCATAAATTAAAAAGGGGGGAAAAAAGCGAAGAGTCATTTTTTCAGCGATGAAAAAAACAACAACAGACAGAAGATCAACGGTTTTTTGAGGGGTTCATCTTAAAGCTGTTTCCTTCTGTTAAGGTAGCGTATTGTTTTCGAGAAAAAAGCCACTGTATAAATATTCAACGAATGCCCGCGAAAAGAAAACAGTTCTGACCGAAAAAACAGATTAACAGAGGGCGCGCGTTCAATGTTAATAATTGCGCCACCGAATCAATCATAGATCAAAACCTCTTCTCAATTATGACATATGCCACAGCTTTGAGCTTGATGGTCATAACAAATTATTCACTGTGTGTAATATAAATTCGGAGGGGCGTTTGTAATAGAATCGCTAGGTCACTTTTACAGGCGTGCAAGATCTTCTCAGTGTACTGATCTATTTCTGCGCGCGGATAACTGAAAAAAACGTAACTTTGCTATTTAAGGCGGTTTAATCTAAATAGCAGAGAGATATTCGGCTCATAATCGAAATGGAAATTTGCTGTGTGTGTGGAGACCATTCCACGGGACGACATTACGGCGCAAATACTTGCGAAGGTTGCAAGCTTTTCTTCAAGCGAAGCATCAAGAAGCGACTGTATTACACTTGCAGAGTGGCTGGATGTTGTCCGGTAAACAAACGCTATCGAAACAGTTGTCAATATTGCAGAATGAAGAAATGTCTCAGGGTCGGAATGAAAAGAGAAGGTGAGAATTACATGAGAGTTTATTTCCTTTCATAATTTTATTGTCTCGCAAAGTTTGAACGCAGTAGGAAATACGTTTGAATTACGCCCAAATATGCTAGGGATATGAACAGAGCGAATCAAACAAGGGTTCCCATGTTACATAACTAAATTAAGTAATTAAATTATTCAGAGGTAAATTATCGAAACCTTCAAAAACTGGACTAATTTCTGAGCTCTCTCGTGTTGACATTAAACACCTTTTTCGGCCATAGAATTCGGAAGTTTAACTTTGATAACTTAAAAGGAACCAAATTTTGAGGAACCTTCATCAATTAGCTAACGCCATACATTAAATCCATTCATTTCCGAAAAACTTCCACGAAAAATAATGATGAAAAATGTCAACCGTGCTCCAATTGAGCCAGTTGAGGCCCAATTTCAGTTTGATATTACGATAAAGTTGACAGAAAAATAAGGTATTAAGTCAACGTTGTGTCGTGGATCGTCGCTTTATTCGAAACTAAGAGTTTCTTTAACGACAATAGCGTCTTCTTTAGGTGTTACTCTGTTTTTTTTTTTTGCTGTTTCAACCGTTATATGGTTTAGAGCTAATCATGGGTGCTTTAAACCTAAAGGATTCAAGATCCGTGAAACCCCCAAAATTTGACCTTTATTCCAACTCAGTGGCTACGCCCTTAAAACTTTATTCATAGTTCTGATATATTGTGGCAATCGAACATAAAATGAATTTTTCTTATTTTGTGATTGTTTGCTTTAGAAACCTTACGAGGATTAAATTTGTTTTCCTTTGATAGCTGTTCAACAAACAAGAGCTCCAGATTTTGAAAAGGGAAGAAGACGAAATCGACGGCAACAAATGAAATCCGACGTACGACGAGAGACCGATTTTGCTTCATTGTCTGATTTCGTTCATCATCTTCAGGCAGTTGAGCCTTATCAAACAACGCGAACGAAGAACGAGGCAAGGTCGACTTTAGAAGAAAACAACGCTTTATACGCGGTGGAAGGTTCCAACGTTGCGCCAAAGCTGGTCGTTTTGGAGAATACAACGGAAATTGCCGCACGCTTGCTATTTATGTCGATTCACTGGGCAAAGGATGTTCGTCACTTTTCCGAACTGTCACATTTCGACCAAATCATACTCCTGCAAGAAAACTGGTTCAAGATATTCGTTATTAACCTGGTCCAGTGGGCTATGCCTTTCGAGTTAGCGCCTCTGGTCGCCGAAGTCGTAGAAAAAACACCTTCTGAACATCTGGATGACGTTCTTCATAAAATAGGAAAGATGAATGAGGTCGTTTGCAAACTTCTCCACCTGGAATTGGACAGGGCCGAGTTTTGTCTTTTGAAAGCACTAGCGCTTTTCAATCCTGGTAAGTTGCAAAAAAATTGTGTTTTCGTGATTCTACTGGGAGATAAAGTTCGTCAGTGTTGGGAATAAAAATATCATGAAACTCTTTAAAGGAACTAAGCAAACGACCAGTTCAGTTTTTAATCGAAGGGGTTTCAACAAAGACCACTTTTTTTCGACTCCGAGCGTTTTTTCCGTATTAATTGTAAGCTCCAGGCTATTTTGGAAAGAATGCCGAAAATTTTAAAGATAAAAACTTCAAGTAGGGGAGAAAAAAGAAAGGAATATGACATTGCCGCAACACAGAGTATCCTGTTGACAAAATATCGCGCTTGTGTTGGGAATGGAACAGGGATCTGTCTCATTGGCACTTCGTATTTTCATTCAAATGACCCTGCAATTGATCGAGTAAGGAATTTTGGCACTCCCCATTGGCGTGAAAATTAAAACATAACCTTCGTGTTATATATATTTAAATATACATAAACAAGGGAAGGAACACGCGATACGTCAAATTAGTAAATTACAGAATTTGTACCTGCCGCATTTTCTTCTGGCTGAAACGAAAAGTGCAAGAAAAGCGAAGTCGCCGAGTTTTTCTCATTGGTTTGTAAAGTAAACTTTAGTAAATAAGAGTCTTGTTTAATCTACATTATAGCCAGGGAGACAGCTGGGAATTTGCAAATGAACAAAAAGGTGTCATTCTCGATCATTCACCTCTTCGCTACGGAAGAAACAAATCTTTTAAGCCGAAATGTATTTAATTTATCCAAAACGAAAGTCATTTTGTCCGGAAGGGTGTAGCGATTTTTGTTTTCGTTTGGAGAAGTTAATTTAAGATTCTCTCATTTCACCGTTGTCTCAATAATTGAAAAGGAATCTTTTTCAAATATATTTGTATTGATAAGCTTAGCTTTTGGCAGACTATAGAAAATTTTTTTGTACAAATTTAATATTTGGGCTGAATTTTTGTCTTGTTCGTGAGAGTTTGACTTTGCAACACCAAAAGAACCCTTCCGGCAAAGATGAGTAAAAAATGACGAATTAATCAGTTTTCGGCGGAAACCAAATTAATTGCTGCTTCCCACAGTAGATGAAAAGCGATAAACGGAGCACGTTCACAATACAGACGAGGCTCCGCTTAGTGGAAGAAAATATGCGAATTTTGTATCTCCGAATTGAAAGCGTATAGTCTGTAATTTTACAACTGAGGTCAACACCTACGCATACAATGTAAAAGTTCAGTGTTTAGCAAAGAAGTGTTGTGTCTTTGTATGTTATATCTTATCCGAGTACTGATTTTATAGCTTGAATCCTTTCGCTTAAAATAAATTCTATTCAACGTATTATGTATTCTTCTCAAGACTTGACTTTCGTCTCTCAAAAATTTTATCACGGAGGTGAAAGATCTTTGATGATAACGAAAATCTATTCAAGAATATTTTTCGCATAAGTACTGTTTTCTTCTTTGAGTCACATGAGTAAATTTGTCAGTTTATTATACGAAATGTGTCGCTCTTCACCTCCTTGAATTTTCCAATACAAATTGAAAAGAAGATAGAGGTTCGATTGACTGCGTGTCAGTCTTGCGCGCCGCGAAAACAGAAGAAGGGAAAAAAAACAGATTGCCCCCGACATAAAATGGGGCGGAACAATCTGCGAGCCAGCGAGTCATGCGAGCCATGCGAGTCTCGCATCTATACGGTTTCCCACAAGGGACATGCTGTAAATTAAAGAGTTGCTGCAAATAAAATAAAAGGTAAGAAAGATAAAGTCTGCTTACGAGCCAAGTGGCCCATTAGGTCGGAGCTTATCCCGGTTTCTGTACCATGAAGAGACTAGGGGTATTTCTACTACCCCCTGGATGGGAAGCCAGTCCATCGCAGGGTTACCCCCTAACCCTAACCCTAACCCTAACCCTAACCCTAACCTTATTGTTGGAAATAGGTAGCAGAGGCTTAGACTTAACGGGACACTTGGTGTTGGATGCCCAAATTGGGTGCGGTGCATCTAATTAGTGTCAATCCTGGACATAAATGGTTCTTATAAAAGGAAAATGAGTGTACTCATAAAAACATTACAGCACCAGAGGAACCTGTCGTGCTGCGTTGCTGCGAAGTAAAACAAGAATAAAACTAAGGTTTCATCAAACGAGTTGAATAAAGTTTACCACCCAGCGTAAGAAATATTAGGGGCCTTTAGATTCTAGAACGAGGATGAGAACGAGTACGAGTTTTGACTTGTAGTTTTTAGCGAAAATACTTAGAAAATTTATGACCCGTACGATTAATTCTACTCTTTTTTTTAGCAGAATAGGTTGCTCAGTTATTCTAATTGCTGTTACCTGGGCCTTTTTGCTGATCGAAAAATGCCAAAACTGCTACCCTGTAGTTGAATTGTTTTGACACGACCATATTTTTGCAAAACCTCGTACAGTCGTGCTAAAATGACGACAGTGTTACGTTTTTCCCGCCAAAATGACGCTGGTTTGCGCGCGCTCACTGTTGTTCTATGTGAAAATTTCGTACTCGTAGTCGCTCTCGTCCTAGAATCTAAAGCTCTCTATTTGCGAGCATTCCTAGTCGTCTTCGCCCTGACGAAGGACTAACACTCTAAACGTCATCTCACAAATCTTTGTCCCGGTGGTGAATTCACCTTTTTTAGGGCGGTTTTTAAATTGAGTGTCGTAAAACAAATACCAAAGTAATTACTGCGACCAATCACAGCCGGTGTCTAAAGCGCAACGAACCAATCCAAATTCGTAGCAATTCCGTGTAACTTGCTCAAAGCTCGGGAAACATCGCGCGTGCAAATAAGGGCTTGGTTTTGTTTGATGAACTAGCGCGAGATTTTTAAACCAATCATTGAGCGTTGCCGCGCCAATTGCAATCGCGTAATTACTTTCGATAGTCATTTGAAAATTGCTTTAACAGCTCGTTTGATAAAACCGCCTGAATTTTCAGTTGAAAAGGCCCAACTTAATTGGATTCTGTCATCAAAATCAAAAGTTGAAATTACCTTGTATAACAAAAAAGAGCATAGCGGGAACTTCTGCTTAGCACCTTTCCTTTGACTTGTCTCACCTTG
>NC_090879.1:31389462-31399462 GCF_036669935.1 Montipora foliosa
TGCTTCGAAAAGTCACTAAGAGAGAAAATTACAGCACCTCCTGATGGCATATTTTACCCTTTCGTACCTTATAAATCGATCTATGCGATCATGATCTCTATCGAAACTACTGTAAGTCAACCACAGGGAGTCTTTTATAGTCTCACCTCAAAAAGTTTAAAACTTTACCTTTTTCATCACACAAGGCAAATACAGCTAGAATCCGAAGGATGAAATCCACTTTGTAATCACAGCTTAATTTCAATATACGGATTCGTGAGAAGCCTGCGCTCCTCCATTCTCTCGAAAAAAAAAAAAAAACAGCGGCTACATTCCGTGGACAAGCGCAGTAAACGGCCTTTAATTTTGGGCTTCAAATATTGATGACATTCTTTGTTTCCCTTCATTTCAAAGTTTCACCGGAAATAAGAGGCAGTTGCTTCCTTTTTTCGACCGTGATGTATATGTAAAGCGTGGTTTTAATACGTACTTATTAACCAAACATTCGAGGCTAATAAGCTGCTTATTGTATGGATTTATAGTAACATACACTTTATTCCAAAATGACAGCCATTTAAATATTCTTTTGTTTTTATTCAAATTAGCCCTTGATGCCTGTTTTTAAGCTTAAAATTTAAAAGAATATTTTATCTTGAACGAGGCATCAAGGGCAAATTTTTATGCGCATAAATCAGCAGCCATTTTGGAATAAGGTGTTATTCAAGTGGAAATGCCGATCACGTCCTAGCTGTAATGCGAGTGCCTATTATATCCCTTCATTTTTGGTTCGAAACCGTACATATCTGATGAACTAACGCGTATTCCGAGACAAATGACTACTTTTTGGTAAAGTAAATTTTACCGACAAAATCTCAAGAATCAACGCGACCTCAATTTGCATGAATTTGTGATCAAACTACGATAGAATAAAACCCAAGAACTTAGCCATGCAATCAGAGTGCTCGTCATACAAGCCGTACAGATTGAGAGCACTAAGTTCAATTTGCATGAAATCTTGATCGAATTAAACTCGTCACAAATAGATGAGCTTGGGAACTGGTGCCCAGAAGGTTAGCGGGGAGCAGAAGCCATAAGTCAAAGGGGAGGTATCCATGACAACCCTGGAAGCGAGAACCATCCCCACACGCAGCCGCTAACTGGCACCGCCACACTGAATAATCAGTGGAAACAACTTACTTGACCCATACTTACCTAGAGATCACCAAGGAAGCGGGAGGGCCGGGAAGGGGCGAGAATCCGCAAAGATTCGCTAACAAGAGTAATTGATCTGCAAAGATCAACAAGCTCATTTGTTCCCGAGAAGGACTTGATGAAAGTGCGTCTATCATATCCCGCACTTCAAATACACATTCATTTCATTTCATTCATCGAGTCTTTCACGCGAACAAATTATCCCAATAAATTAACCTGCTCCCAACTGAGTGGCTTCATAGCTCAGTTGGTAGAGCAACCTTCGTCTAAAAGTCACTTCCTCTTCTTTGGACCAAGCAACATGTAATGGAGCACCAGAAAATTCGCGTATACGCAAACAAAAGACATAAAACCAAAAAAAAGGAAACCAGTAAAGATACCTCTGGACACTTTTTGCTGTACAATGAAGATCCCGTTTCGACCAGCAGGTGGCTTGTACAACCATAGAGTGTGGTCTTGCGATGCCTCTTTCACATAACAGGGGGACTTTCTGGCAGGGATACGTCTGCCCCTTCCCCGTTCCTTCTCTTATTAGAAGCTCATTTCCGCACCAAGGGGCGTATTGCCGAAAGTTAGTGCAAACCCTCGACTGCTTCTCGGCTTTGCACACCTGTCTCGAATTCTCCCAGTCCCCCTCGTGTTTAGATCAGGGGTCATCGGGATAATTTGCAAACACAGATATAGTCTTCAAAGGCTTAAATGTTTATAGTACATTTCCTCGTTTCCTGTCTCTTTCTGATCTTCATTCCGTAAGCCAGTCCCACATGCATTCTGTTAACTTTCTCCAGCGTGCCCAACGGAGGTTTTATCACTAAGAAAGAGAGAAAGCACTAAAACAAGGGTAGGATGGACTATGCGCGGTGCGGAGTGCGGATTGCGGAGTGTGGAAAAAGCTGAGTGTAGTAAAATGCTACTCGGGGTGCAGGGATGGCGCATTGGTGAGAGCACTCGCCTCCCACCAATGTGGCCCGGGCTCGATTCCCGGACACGGCGTCATATGTAGGTTTAGTTTGTTGGTTCTCTACTCTGCACTGAGAGGTTTTCTCCGGGTACTCCGGTTTCCCTTCTCCTCAAAAACCAAAATTTGATTTAATTTGCGTTAACTTGTTAATTTCATTTTTACGGTGTCCCCGATTAGTGCTCTACGGCGCTAGAAGATTAGACACTTAAATAAAGTTTCTTTCCTTTCCTTCCCTTTCCAATGCTAAATCTGTTCGTGTGCGACCAATTTTCTTGTTTCTTCAGGACTTTGATCCGTTAATATATGAATTATAGGCCGATATGTTAGCTCAGGCTGACCATAATAACATGGGCTCTCTTAGCAATCGCCGGTGCATTTCCAGCGATCTGAGAAGTGCAAATTTCCCGGACCCCCCTAGCATTGTTTGGCGCCTCCGGCACAAGAAACACAGGCATCTCACGCTTAGGAAACTTTACGACTTGAGAGCTCTGCAGGCGGGATAAACTGAAGACTAAGGATAAACTGTAGACTTAAATTGGGAAAACAAAAATCTTTCCCCACTGCGAACCTCAGACCTAAACTGACCCAAAAAAACTAACCTCGATCAACTCGGTTTGCTTTTTACAAACCATCGATATTTTTCCACGCTCAAGAGCTGTACCCAATTCTCACAACCAACGAGATGAAGTAAAAGGTGTGAAATACCTGAGACTGTCTCCTTACTTTTATTTTGTGATCGATCATAAGCGCGCGCGTTGAGCGAAGTATTTTTAAAAGTACCGCCATTGCAACGATCCGCCATATTGGAAATCATCCGGGACACTGCCTTCCGCTATCTGGCAGCGGTATATACCAAATTAGTAAATTTTCAGCTCCGACTATTGCATTTCTAACTCCGACTATGAGGCAATAGTCGAAGTTTTACGTCATATGGAAAATAGTGCGACACGACCGTTGTTGACTGCCCGGTCACAAGTCAACAACGGTCGTGTTGCCAGCGCACGGTCAAATTCAAATGGTCCAATCAGAGTTGAGGCTGAAACCATCTTGCGAGTTTCCGTTGTTGACTGCCCGGTCACAAGCCTCTGAGGAAAGCCGAAGAGGTGAATTTTAAGGCAAAGTTTTCGTTCGTCACGAGTCTTTCGGCCGCCGAAACACACGTATTTGGAGTGAAATTTATTGGGCTTTATAGAAATGTTGTTTTTATTGCGATTCGGGACTTTTCCTGTTGAGGAGAAAACGATTTGTGGAGTGAGGTCTGGCCAGCGATGGATGGAGTGGTTGGCCTTCCTGTTATTTCAGTAACGGCCTTCCGGATCACTTCACTAAACGGCGTCAGAATGGCTCGAAACTCGGCAAAAGAGACAAGTTCGTCACACATTTGAGGTAGGAAAACTTTATTTCAAATGAGATAGTTATTTACAAAATTTTTTTACGATCGGTGATTTTCCCATACAATTCTCTATATACACAAACTGTCGCATACACCACGTATTTTCAGCTTGGGGAGCCTGTGGGTAATAGAGCAAGAATTGTGCTGTCAGACTATTTCCATGGGTAAATTCTTCGACGTAAAGAAAAAAGAGGTCCTTGAAGTTTCAAATTTTGGCCCTTGAAAGACCTTGAAACGTCCTTGAATTTTCGATCTGAAAAAGTGTACGAACCCTGTCTAGGTTACGCGAACAAAAAATATTCAGGTGAAATACATCCACCGATTACAGGATATGACAGGAACTTACAATTGAGCAGCTTCCAGATGGCAAAGTTGATAGTGCAATCAGATGGTAGATAGCATAATTATTGCACAGTCATGTGTTGGAGTCCCATTAATTAAGGTGGCTGGAACCAGTTTCACCACTTTAAGAGATATTCTTATTAGAAGGGTTATACAACACTGCATCATTGAAGTAAGACCAATGTTTATGAAACATCAAGTATAGCTCAATGAAATGCACCCACTATTGTGATGTAATAGGTTACTATGGCAACATGAAAGCTCTCCGAAAAAAGCACCCTATATTTCGCCTTTACTTGCTTATGTCTCTAAAATTAACTCGGTAACTCCCATTTTTTTATTGTAGAATAGTAATTAGCAATCTAAGATAGAACTATCGGAAAAGCTTTAAAATATTCTTTAGTAATTAGCAATTCTTTAGTAATAGTAATTAGCAATCTAAGATAGAAGTATCGGAAAAGCTTTAAAATATTCTTGGGAGCCAATTCAGGGCTACCCTAATTTTTTTCAAAAAAAAAAATCAAATGTATGTTGACAATGGTAGACTACACACAAGAAAAAAAAGACAATTTATTCCTTGGAGCGGCTAAAAACATAATATTATGGATGGTTTCAGGTACGATGAAGAAATGAAGTGTTGCGATGTTTGCTCACAGTTCAAGAAGAAGAACGTCCTTGGGACCCACCCCATGAAAAGTAATGAGTCCCAGGCCAAAACCAATGGGTCCCTCTACAAAACTGCTCGATCTCTTAATAAAGCTAGTGCTATTTAAGTAAATACCACCAAGATGAGCTTGCATACATTTTTGTGGAAATGTGAACCGCTAACAGTTTTTACCTTTAAAAATTAAAAATGATCAATTTCAAATTTCAGAGCTTTAATTACCTTAGTATTTTTACAAAGTTGACTCTGATTAAGAAGTTGCTTTTATAGTTCAGCTCAAAAACGCGACGGTCTTCCTTATTCTTCCACTTGCTCAAGGGTGTCAGTTTGACAATTTCTAACAAGAGAGAGCTTCTATGTTGCCCTGCTAACTTATTACGTCACAATAGTGGGCGGACTTTGTTAAACAATAAATGGTGTTTCACATGGAACCATAACATTGCTGTTACATGATACAGTGTTTTAGTTATAACCCTTCTAATAAGAATGTCCCTCAAAGTGACACCTTAAGCCAAGATCTTGTCAGGCTTTTTTTGCAACTGCACAGGTTGCTTCATAACTGAGATGATGACTTCCTCTGAGACTTAAATATTACTGGTATTTGGACAACAGGGGCCAGAACTTGTCCAGAACAGCATGGTCATGGTAGGCATGTACGAAAACCAATGTTTAAGTGGAGTATATTTTTATAATTTAGGTGGTGACTTATCCACTGGTTAAAATTAAATAGTCCATTAACAACTGGTGTCTGGGCTTTACTGTAGTTGATACCCAGTTCAAAGGCCTCTCATTGATGGTGTTTCCTGGTGACGTATGACAACCAAACCAAAAATGATCATTACTGCCAGAGTAAAAGATTGACTAGACTGTTCACTGAGTCCCCTATTTTTCCGTTTGATCGTCGGGATTGAGCACAAACTTTCACCATATTTGTTTTAAAAAGCGAGTGCGAACTGGGGAGAGCGATATAACCACCGAGTGGGTGGGGGGAGTGGAGGGATTTTGGCGGGAAAAATAGGGAAACAGCAAACATTCCTATAGAGAGGCCGAGGGACAACCTATTTCACCCGGTGAAAGGCGTGCATTGAAGGACCTATTACGTGACAAAACTATCATTGTGAAGAAAGCCGACAAAGGAACCACAACCGTAATAATGAGCAAAAAAGAAAAAATAACAGAGGGGCAAGTTCTGTTGAACGATCTTGACAACTACAGGCCCTTAGATAAACCGATGGCTGACGAAACAGCTGAGAAAATAAAAAAAATAATAACGTGTATGCTCACCGAAAGCCACATTGACGAAATGACAGCGAAATGGCTCTCCCAAACACCAAACCCACCGAGAATTCCAGAATTCTATACACTAACAAAGACTCACAAGCCTACACTAGTAGGTAGACCTATAATATCTGGGTGTGACTGCCCTACAGAAAGAATTTCAAGCTTCGTTGACCGCCTCATACAGCCGATAGCTCAACAACAAGAATCTTATCTGAAAGATTCAACAGACTTTATAAACTTCATCGAGAAAACGAAACTGCCAAAGAACGCAATCCTTGCCTCAATGCAGGCCTTCTGATAGGGTGCGATTAAAAAATGCAAATTATGCGATTTTTTCTGGGCAGATTGTGTGATTAAAAAGGCCAATTATGCGATTTTTTTTCTCAGCAATTTTAAGCTTATTTTATAAGGTTTCAGGTTAAGAAAAACACTTTTTTGCTGCCCTAAAGACATTTTGAACACAAAGGAACAGTAATTACGTATCTCGATCGACATTAGTTAAGATAAATAAAAAACATGAGGTCTTCTGCACTACCGGTGCACCACGTTAAAAGTTGAAAGGACACAGCTAACATGCCAAATGAATGATCAAGGTGCTTGTCAACCACGAACTTCCGAAGATGGTCAATCACAATAGGGCCATACCCCAATTTATACGAGAGAAAATAAGCCGCGGCTTTCTCTGGCCGCGGCTTACAGTAAGACTCGAATGTTCACCCCGTATAAATGGTACAAAATCTACGTTCACGTCTTTTTCAAGCCGCGGCTTATATTGACCTGGGAATATATATTCCTATAAATAGTTCCTTTTGCGTATTTTGTACACCGTGGCTAGAGTAAGCCGCGGCCTATTTTCTCTCGTATAAAATTAAAAGGCCCTAATATTGCACGACCAGAAAAACATCAGTCCATCGTCCACGTGGAGCGTTTCTTGCTCGATCGTGGGCTGTGAGATTGGGCGGAAGGTGGGAACTTCCTTCTTCGTCGAAGAAAAAGCGAGCGTTTTCACAACAAACTTATCCATGAGTAAGTTTTTATCAGTTTTCAACGAAAAAAACTACATTTTGCCGAAAAACTTACAACTTCGCTTATTTTTCACAAATCTCTTCTCTAAGAGAAGGCAACTGTGTCATTTCAGTGGTGTGTATATAAGAGCATGTTTGTGTTGCACCAATAGAAGGAGACTCGTACCAGGTCCCCGACATGAAAAAATAAAGCCTTGAACCTCGAATGTTTACGAAATCGAAGGTGACAAAGGTTTTTTAGCCTTTTTCCAAGATAAATCATCTT
Source organism: Montipora foliosa (assembly GCF_036669935.1). Lineage (NCBI taxonomy): Eukaryota > Metazoa > Cnidaria > Anthozoa > Scleractinia > Acroporidae > Montipora > Montipora foliosa. The sequence continues at coordinate 31,396,585 of NC_090879.1, forward strand.
AAAAATGGCGTATTTATGCAAGAATTTCTAAGAAACGTGTTGATTTATGTTTCATTTTATGAATTTTGTGTGTCCTTTTGTGAATTATGCGATTTTTCGTGAATTGTGCGATCGGATGCGATTTGAGGCCGATTGTGCGAAATCGCACCATCGCGTAATATCAGAAGGCCTGTCAATGGACGTAACTAGCTTATACACAAATATACCTCAAAAGGAAGGAATCACTACTCTATGCAAAGCGTACGAAGACTTCTATCAAAACCATTTACCAATTCCTTCTAAGTTCTTGAGGCAAATGCTTTGCCTGATACTTAAAGAGAATTCGTTCCAATTCAATGGGCGACATTTATTTGCAAACCCACGGAACGGCAATGGGAACCAAAATGGCCGTGGCTTTTGATAATGTTTTCATGGCAAAAATAGAAAAAGGCATTATCAGCAAGAGCAAAATTAAACCGCTAGTTTGGAAGAGATACATTGACGATGTCTTCTGTGTGTGGCACACAACCGAAGACAATATAGAAAATTTTGTGCAAAGGGCAAACAACTACCACGATACAATCAAATTTACGGCTGAAATATCAGACTTAGAAATTACATTCTTAGACACAAAGTGTACAAAGGCGAGAGATTCAACAGAGAATCCACCCTTGATGTGCAAACACATTACAAACGGACAGAGATCTTTCAATACACGAATTTTTATTCGTGCCATCCACCAGGCGTTAAGAAAGGATTCATAAAAGTAGAAGCGTTACGCCTCCTAAGGACAAATTTGTCAGTCGTGACGTTTAATAATAACATGCAGAGTTTCAAAACACATCTAAAGAATAGGGGATACCTAAATAAATTTTCAGAAAAATTCCTATCTGAAGTTAACTTCACGGATAGAGAGAGGTCACTTGAAAACAAAGACAACAGCACAAAAAAGAAAATATTGCCTTTTGTTACACAATACCACCCGGCCTTACCAAACCTCAAGAATATATTAATGCGGAAATGGCACCTTATTCAAAACCAACCGCACCTTATGTGGCATTTACCATGTTTGCTACAGGTTTGCTCTAGAGTAAATATATCTTTGCAATATATTTGCGCTGTGCAAATTTGGTGTAAATCCATTTTTTCGTGCAGTGTTAGAGAAGTATTTAAGGAGCCACCCATACTATCATATCGCAAAGGAAAGTGGTTAAAAGACACTTTAGTCAGAGCTAAACTTTGAAGGCACAGATTTTAGAATCGTTTGCGAACGGCAGGAGTCGCGCAGGCCCGTCAACACTTTTTCACCAATAGTGGAATCTTTATGGGAACTAAAAGGGGAATCCGATTTCTACATATAAAGGCAAGCACTGCGCTATGAGTTTTTAATTCAGTACTTTTGCGCACATAATTCAAAGGCTGAAACTATTTTTGTGGCGAATTGTGGCTCAATTCGCGTCGAATCTGGAAAAAAAACCTCACAGGAAGGAAGCGACCAAAATGGCAATAACGTTAGGCTTTTTAATTGAGAGTTTTTTCGTAAAATTATCTTCTCAGGTCTCAGGTCTTGTCTTCCCATACGAATCCTCATATTCCCTCACACTGAGCTCGGAGTGCCTGTGATATAGATAGTATTGATTGAATTAAAAGTTACATGTTACTTCACATGTCGTTTTGTTGGGTAACTGCTGAATACTCGGCCACTATTGTGTTCTCGTAGTTGCATTCTTTGACGAATGAGGCATATAACAAAACACGCCATTAATATTCATATGCAAACAAGACGCCTACAAGGGCGTATCCATGGAATACGCAAACAGTTAACACTAATTGTCAACTACAGGTAAATTTCGGAAAATGGCGAGAGATTACCTGAAAGAGAAATCTGTAATATAACTTGAAGTTGTTTGTTGTAAAAACTAATTGTTAATGTAACTAAATAACGAAGCCCTATTAGCAGGTTATTAGGATACAGGATTTTTTATTTATTTATTATTTTTTTTGAAGGAGACTTTATTCAAATCCCACAGTTTTACTTACTTCCTTAACTCCGTTCATTCAAAAATTACAAGATCAGCCTTAAATCATCCGAAAAATTATTACAGATCGCAGTTCAACGACTAATGATCCTGGGCCAGTTGTTCAAAAGCCGATTAACGCTAATGTCAAAGGAGTTTTATTTTCTACTCCCAAATGCTTTTCAAGGCTTATATTCGGTAAAACTTTACATTACAAAAGGTCAATATTAAAAAAATAGACGCTCGAGGAGCGTACACTGGGTTGGCTGTCGTACGTGTTACTCAAAAACAGAAGGGACTGAGTTGGATGGTATTGAACTGCAGCGTTACAGTCAATTTTTTCAAAGTCGGGGGTCATTAAGACCACTTAAGGGGTCACCCAGAAGTTGTGCCAGCAGAGGCCCGTTGGCTCACACGTTGATACGACAAAACAGATCTTTTTCTGAGGTTAGAAACTTGGCTACCAGCCTATTAATCATTTGTCAGAAAGAAAAAAAAATCCTGTCATTTTAGAAAAAATAGGCACGCATCGCGTACGTGTGGAAGTGCAGTAACACAGCCCTTTATTCCATATTGTCAACTCAGCTGCGTTTTGTCTTCCAGGTTATTCAAGTTCAATATGTGGATCTAATAGTACACAACATTGTTTTGGTATTGTATATCATTGTCGTGTCATGGTTAAAGTCTTGGAAGACATGTGGTTACTAGCAAAGTACTAAACCCAGAAAGATGGAAGAAAATAAAAGGGAATCGAGAAACATTCCCTTCCAGGTTGACATGTTGATCATTTCCAAGTTCCCTCACAACTTCTTTTCACCACAACTTTAAGCGTGCACTCAAACTCGTCCCCAGGGTCTCTCTTCTTCCCTTCCTTCAAGAAA
>NC_090879.1:31406962-31414462 GCF_036669935.1 Montipora foliosa
AGCTTTCCCACACCAATGATACCTGAGGTTGAGCCCTTTCCCGCGGGGTTAGTATCTGGATGGGGACGTCAAAACGCTCCAGAAGTGCGAACTAAACAGGGTACAGATTTTGTTAGCCTGCTTTATGCAAACCAAATATTGACGCAAAAGTAAACAAATATTGATATGTAGTTTTTAAGGGGGAGGGGGAGTTTTTAATCTTCCAATGGCAAATAGGGTGCTTTTTTTTCGAGTTTTGAGTGCTTCGTTTTCGACTTGGGATCATGCTTCGTTTTCGAGTTTTGAGTGCTTCGTTTTCGAGTTGGGATTCGGCTTCGTTTTCGACTTAGGGTGCTTAGTTCGATTTCGACCTTTTGAGTTCTTCATGCTATGTTCTTCGTTTTCGAGTGCAGAATAAATAAGCGTGCTGGTTTAATTAGATGTGCATGTTTACCGGCACTAAGGCTCATATCTAAATCGACGGGTATTCTTAAAGCCGGACAGTTTTTCTTTTTTCTTTACCGGGCGTAATTTCATTTTCCGTTTATATGTGATAATGCAGGAGTCAAAACAACGAGATATCACAGAGCTTATAATAGAACGATTTCCGCTATATATTCAAAACTGCAACTGAACAAATCACTTTCCGCACCTTCGCCAAGTAAAAAAGATTCTTCCAAACTGCTGTCTTCTCGTCCTGCTGTAATCTCTGTATTGTTTAAACGCAGTCTTTTTAATGATTTGCAAAGGTAAGTTAAGTTCTCCATAGATTATAGAACGGTTATAGGAACAATCAATTCTATCTGGATATCACTAATTCGAAACAATGCATTTATGGTCAGATTGTTAATCGAGATCAGGTTGGCTCAAAAGATGCTCGATCTTCTGTTTGCTAAGCTTATAAAAAAAAGTCGTGTCACTATGTCTTAGAACTCGATTTAAAGACAAAAATGCGTGAGTTTTGCTTTTGACACCATTACAGCTTGTTATAGTTTTTTTTTTTAAATTTAATTCATGATAAATCTTTTAGATTAGTTTCACGCTGTGACAAAGGAACGGAAACTAAGTGTATGTTTTTAGTTCATTGAAGCAAATAAAGTAATTTGTGAGGCACAGATAATTTCAAGAAAAAAGACTATTTCCATTTCGTTATTCATGTTTTTTTTTTTCCTTTTTTTTAATCAGACTGTAGATTTCGTTCTCTGGTCGCGCTCTAATTACTATGCTGTCTTTCTGAGTGACTCAGGAGAAAAGGTAAGTAATTTTCAAGTTCTTCCCAATGATCTTTTAAATACTTTAATACTTCAAGAGTATTGAAACTATCACTGTATGCCTGACTATACCGGTTCGCCAACGGCTGTAATTAAAATTCAGGACGAATAAACAATATCCTAGGCCTGCAGGCTTTACAAAACAACCGTAACGCCTGTTTGAGTAGCCCACTTTCGATATATTAAACTTGAGCCCTAAACAATAGGGATCATTTCGAGGCTTTTGGGAATAAATACAAGGATTTGTATGAGTTTATTCCCCAGAGCCTCGAGATGATGCCTTTTGTCTCGGACTGAATTTTAATATTATAATATCGAAAGTGGCTCGCTTAAGTGCTACTATGATAAAAAAATCATTCACCTCACTGGGCAAATTTTGAACTTGGATATTTATCCAAAGGCTGTTTACTTTGATTGTAAATTTTGGAGATCACGCTCCGCCATTACACACGTTCAAAACTGACCGATGGGACTTCAGAGGGTTGGAATAGGGAAAGTGACGTCAGTTACTCATCAGCTTAATTATTTAAACTTCCGTGCTGCATATCAATGAAGCCTCGTACACGCATTGCATTCTTAAACGAATGAGTCTTTGATTTAAAGTGCCCCTAACCCCAAAACATTTTTTTCGCTAAAATGAATCTTTGCGCCTGTTCGAAACGCATTGCGGCCATTTTTTCCTTTTTCTAACAAATACTGCCATTTTATAGGCTTCGAAAGTTGCGAAAATCCAAGCATCTTTTGTTCACGACCGATCGAGTCAGAAGGGGAGTGGGTCTATTCCTGATTTGACGTCACAATCTACTTTGCGTGCAGTTTTACAAAGAGTTAATGCTATGTAAATCAGTTAGTGACGTCAAATCAGGAATAGACCCACTCCCCTTCTGACTCGGTCGTGAACAAAAGATTCTTGGATTTTCGCAACTTTCGAAGCCTATGAAATGGCAGGATTTGTTAGAAAAATGAAAAAATGGCCGCAATGCGTTTCGAACAGGTGCAAAGATTCATTTTAGCGAAAAAAGTATTTCGGGGTTAGGGACACTTTAAGTTTTCGTATCTTGCAATTTTGCCTCACAAGTCAAGCGTTATGGCGCAAAGGCAGGAAGTTCCTAACTTGTCATCCTGTTTGATTCAGAAGTTTTTCCCGAGTTTGTTGGGTCTTAGGGCGTCCAATAAACCACCTAATTGAGATTTAGATAAAGAAACCCGATTTTTGAAGATCTATAAAAATATTTATTCTCGTCACAACCATTTTGCTAGAGTTACACGAAATGTGTGCCTTTCATATTTAGTCTAACACGATATACAAACGACTCAAAATGAAATTATCTCAGACTTTCTAGCATTTTTTACTTATTCGAAAGCTCCATCGATACATGACTATTTAATTGTCGCTATTCTTTTCTCCAGACAGTTCACTGTCCCGCCTTTGCTTATCGATACCGTTCATGCATTTGGTACCAAAATCTTTCGTTCCGCTCTCTTCAACTAGTACCTTAGTTCCTGTGTTGCGATATATTACCATCCACTTAAGGACGATTTTTTTAAGCCGAAAAAACAAACTAGAGGATATCTGTTATTTGCAACCAAAGCATCCACAAATACCTGACTATAACATGAATAAGTTTAGTCCATATCATGCATGCATCAAAAATATATTTGGAATGTTCAGATATTCAGTTTGTAGAAGCGATTTAGGTGATTTATTTTAGGGCAAGGGGGGTTTGCAGTCTCTAATAGACCTCAATGCCCCCGCCCCTTCCCCGTCAGAAAGGCTTCGAACATAAAGTATCATGTTCTTACCCGAACGCAATGCAATTCCTTTCCACATGGACTTAAAGCTCCAATTGCTGATAAATAAATTCTCTAACCTGCCCAATGAACCACTGATCCTTGGCGTGCATTTATAAATTATTGCGAACACCCAGTCAACCATGATCAAATAAATGAATAGGACATTTTATGACGAGTCCTCTCCCTTAAGTTTTTCTTTGTTAAAGTTGTCATTGTGCTGGGTTTTTAGTGATAAGGGACGTTCAGACCTCTCTGATTAAATGAAACGCGTTTTGTTGATTGCTAAGTGAAATGCAAAAACAAGGTGGCATGAATGCGTAAGGATTCAAGAAGCAATTTTTTACGAGGAATATTTAAACTTCTTGGTCTTTCCAAAGCGTTAGTTCACTATTGTGCCAGCATTCTTGCTCACTCGGTTTTCATTGGAGTTATTTGATTTTATTTGTTTGATGATTAAGCAAGTAGAGCAGAACTGTTTTCCTCAGTGGTTGACTTATGAAATAAAGGAGGGTGGAGTTATTGGTAAGCTGCAGTCATCCATAATCTCTTATTACTTTATGCTTCTCGCTCTGTTACTTAAACTCAAGGTGCAGCTCTGTTTGCTGGGAACACGTCAAGAAAATGAGACCAAGATTTTGGCATATTTTGGCCACAATTTCCTAACAAAACAAATGATATATATTATCTAGAATCGTGATTTATTTCCAGCAAAGGTGACGGCAAACCCGCCGTGCATGTTACCCCGTTCATACCACCCCTTAACTAACCACCCTAAGGGGGGAGGGGGAATAGGGTGGGAAAAACGTTTTTCGTCTCGAAGCTAAAAAGCAGATTAAACATCAAGCGTCTTTACCTTTCATTCCATCCAGGTTCATCCTTGATTTGACGATGGATCATCTCATCGAAGAAGTTTTAATTGTCATTTAGGTATTGAAGAATGGTAGATGGGAAGTTAGAGGCTGTAGAGCAGCGAATGCTAGAGCTTGCCATTGCGATTAGTGTAGAAGACAGGTATCGTGAAGGAAGGGCTCATTTTCATCTCGGCGGTGCTTACCTCAACCTACCTGATTATCAACAGGCCATAAAAAATTATGAAAAAGCATTACATATTTTCATAAAAATAGGCTGCAGGGCTGGGGAGGGATCAACCTATGGAAATCTGGGAAATGCCTATCGCAAACTATGTAATTTTAAACAAGCCATTGAGTACTACGAAAAACATCTTAGTATTGCTAAAGAAGTAGGGGATAGGGCTGGCGAAGGATCAACCTATGAAAATCTGGGAAGTGCCTATCGCAATCTAGGTAATTTTAAACAAGCCATTGAGTACTACGAAAAACATCTTAGTATTGCTAAAGAAGTAGGAGATAGGGCTGGTGAGGGATCAACCTATCGAAATCTGGGAAATGCCTATCTTAGTCTAGGCAATTTTAAACAAGCCATTGAGCACTACGAAAAACATCTTAGTATTGCTAAAGAAGTAGGTAATAGGGCTGGGGAGGGATCAGCCTATGGAAATCTGGGAAATGGGTATCTTAGACTAGGTAAGTTTAAACAAGCCATTGAGTACTTCAAAAAACATCTTAGTATTGCTAAAGAAGTAGGGGACAGGGTTGGGGAGGGATCAGCCTATGGAAATATGGGAAATGCCTATCTTAGTCTAGGTAAGTTTAAACAAGCCATTGAGTACTACGAAAAAGATCTTAGTATTGCTAAAGAAGTAGGGGATAGGGCTGAGGAGGGATCAACCAATGGAAATCTGGGAAATGCCTATTTTAGGCTAGGTAAGTTTAAACAAGCCATTGAGTACTACGAAAAAGATCTTAGTATTGCTAAAGAAGTAGGGGATAGGGCTGGGGAGGGATCAGCCTATGGAAATCTGGGAAATGCCTATGTTAGTCTAGGTAAGTTTAAACAAGCCATTGAGTACTACGAAAAAGATCTTAGTATTGCTAAAGAAGTAGGGGATAGGGCTGGGGAGGGATCAACCTATGGAAATCTGGGAATTGCCTATCGCAATCTAGGTAATCTTAAGCAAGCCATTGAGTACTACGAAAAACATCTTAGTATTGCTAAAGAAGTAGGGAATACGGATGGGGAAGGATCAGCCTATGGAAATCTGGGAAGTGCCTATCGCAATCTAGGTAATTTTAAGCAAGCCATTGAGTACTACGAAAAACATCTTAGTATTGCTAAAGAAGTAGGGAATACGGATGGGGAAGGATCAGCCTATGGAAATCTGGGAGGTGCCTATCGCAAAATAGGTAATTTTAAACAAGCCATTAAGTACTGCGAAAAACATCTTAGTATTGCTAAAGAAGTAGGTAATAGGGCTGGGGAGGGATCAGCCTATGAGAATCTGGGAAATGCGTATCTTGGTCTAGGTAATTTTAAACAAGCCATTGAGTACTACGAAAAAGATCTTAGTATTGCTAAAGAAGTAGGGGATAGGGTTGGGGAGGGATCAACCTATCGAAATCTGGGAATTGCCTATCGCAATCTAGGTAATTTTAAGATAGCCATAGAGTACCATGAACGCAGTCTTAGCATTTTCACGGAAATTGGAGACTTTCTAGGGGAGGGAATCACGTGGTATTCGCAAGGACTTAATCATGAATTCTTGGGTTTCTTGAGCAATGCACTCAGTTGTTATCGTTTAAGCATAAAACATTTTGAGGAAACAAGGCATAGTCTGAAGTCAGAAGATGAATGGAAAATAAGTTTTCGTGATTCTCATCGCATGTCATACACTGCTCTGTGGAGGACACTTTTGAAGAATGGAGAGATTGAAGAAGCTCTGTATGCTGCTGAGAAAGGTCGTGCACAGGCGTTGATGGATATTTTGAAAGATCAATACGTCATTGACTCTCAGTCATTTTTTGCACTTGCTCCGAATCAAACTCTTACAGCTGCATTAAAGCTTTTACCTTCACAAGCCGTTTTTGTGGCACTTGACACTAACAAGATCACGTTTTGGGTGCTAAGAAAAGACAGCAAGATCTGCTTTCGACAAAACCAAATCGCAAATGGAAGTGCTGATTTGTTGATGGCAACTATTTTGAAAGGGATCGGCGTAGGGGATGGTGCCAGATGCGAGAATCGTTCTTTGGATCCACTACGCAATGACCTGTCTTGCAGCAAAAAACCTATCATTGAGAAAACAGTTCTACCATCTTCATCCTCGGTTAACTCTTTACAACCGTTGTATGATGTCTTACTCGGGCCTATTGCAGACTTTCTCCAAGGAAATGAGTTAATCGTTGTTCCCGATGGACCATTTTGCTTGGCTCCATATTCTGCATTAAGTGAATCTATCAGGATCCGCACCATTCCCTCGTTGACCGCTTTTAATGTGATCGTTGGTGCACCAGAAGATTTCCACAGTAAGAATGGCGCACTGCTTGTAGGTGATCCGTGGTTGAAAGAAGTTACTAACAAGAAAGGGGAGCCTATTTTGGAACAACTTCCGTGCGCAAAACAAGAAGTAGAGATGATTGGACAACTTCTGCAGACAACACCGCTGACTGGAAAAAGTGCCACGAAAGCTGAGGTGCTGAAAAAAATGAAATCAGTTGCTTTAGTTCACATTGCAGCACATGGATGCCAAAAAACGGGAGAAATTGCTTTAGCCCCAATTACCGAACGGAAATCGCTAATCCCCAAAGAAGAAGACTTCATTTTGAAGATGTCGGATGTTCAGACAATTTCTCTTCGAGCAAGACTAGTTGTGCTGAGCTGTTGTCACAGTGGCCGGGGAGAAGTGAAGTCTGAGGGAGTGGTGGGAATTGCAAGGGCTTTCCTGTGTGCTGGAGCTCGGTCTGTTTTGGTATCGCTCTGGGCAATTGATGACGAGGCAACGTTGCTGTTCATGAGGAGCTTCTACCAGCACCTGGTAGATGGAAAAAGCGCAAGTGCAGCTCTTCAACAAGCGATGAAATCTTTGCGAGAGTCAAAGCAGTATTGCGCTATAAAGCACTGGGCGCCATTTGTGCTGGTTGGCGATGATGTCACGCTAGAATTCCAAAAAAATGGTAAGTGAAGTTCGAGCTTAACTCAGAATGCAACAAGAATACTTTCAAATTGGAAAATTGACGATAGGAACCAAAGAGGCCTAAGATGGCATGATGACGAGCTGCTACAATAGACAAAAGTAGTTGGGAAGGTTTTGTAAATGAAGCGCACCAGAGCTGTATGTAGTTCAACTTGCTTCTGTTAAAGCGCAAAAGAAATAGGTTCATCGTCTCTTATATAGACCACTCCCCCGTAATCAATGTTGGACGGTACCTCAACAATTTCCCACTAAAACCATTCAGTTTTGCACAACATTGAATGAGGGGGCAAGGGGAGAGAAGCAATGAAGACGTGGTAGCTTCATAGTGTAAACAAATCAAAGTTAGCTCTAACACGCTTTTGTCACAAATGTAATTTCCACAAGCCTATCACACATGCACAGTAG
>NC_090879.1:31419462-31424462 GCF_036669935.1 Montipora foliosa
GATGAACCATCACTAGATGAGGCGTTCAATGAACAAGTACTCTCAGAGCTTTGTGCAAGTCCCCACACTACTGCAAATCAGTCCATCACCAGTAACAATGTATAAACAGCCAAGAGAAATATCTGATGACCAATTATGTCGATCAGTTACATGTATATCATTACATAATAAAAAACGCAACCTAAAGCTTACAACAGGGTGCTTTCATGGACTAGAAATAAAATGAAAACCTCAACAGTCTGAAGTCACAAAATGTTGAACCAGTTTATTTGTTTATAACTGGAGGTGGTGGTGCTGGGAAAAGTCATTTGATTAAAACACTTTACCACACTGTAGTAAAAACCTATAGACATGCTCCAATGAATCCTGAGATTCCAACAGTGTTACTAGCAGCATCTACTGGAGTAGCAGTAATAAACATTGATGGTACACACAGCATTAGCAATACCTAAAAATACAGGTGATGATGTGGAGGAAAATCCAGGTCCTACAATGTTTGACATCATTGATCCAACAACCACTGTGTCCGCTGACTCTAGTCAAGGAAATGAAGCAACCTTTGGTGTGAATGCTGGAAGCAATGTGTAGCAATGTCACATACTGCTATGATATACCATCAAATACAAGATATTAGATTGTGGGCTAATTCTACTTTGAACAATATTTTGGTTATTGGAAATAATCTATACAGTTCTATAACATGTTCTGTGCAAACAAATGACTATTTGCTGATAACTGATGTTCCAGACATGGTTTCAGACATGGAACATGTTCCAGACATGGAAGTTTGTTCATGACATCAAACAGTGGTCCATATATGTCTCTTAGAAATTCATTTCTAGGAGTATTTTCAAACTCTCAACGGAAGTACAATTGTTGTTTGTTAACTAATGGCATTAATACACTATATTGCAATAAATACACTTTATCAAATATTGAAACCATGTCTGGAACATCAGTTAACAGCAAATAGTCATTTGTTCGCACAGAACATCTTATAGAACTGTATAGATTACTTCCAATAACCAAAATATTGTTCAAAGTAGAATTAGTCCACAAACTAATATCTTGTATTTGATGGTATAATACCAGGAAGTGACATTGCTACACATTACTTTACCAGCATTCACACCGAAGATTGTTTCACTTCCTTGACTAGAGTCAGCGGACACAGTGGTTGTTGGATCAATGATATCAAATATTGTAGGACCTGGATTTTCCTCCACATCATTTGCTTGCCTTATAAGCAATGGGATATAAACATTGTAGCACATCATTTGTGCAAACCAAAACATCACCTCATTACACGACTTGTAATGTCCAACAACTTGTTTTAATGTTGGCAAGTAAAACACATTTAAGTAAAACATCATAAGCATCTTATTCCAAAATCGCCCTCGCACACCTGAAAATGCATCCTTGACTTTCACAAAATTGTTGTGACAGCCGATCCTTGACCGGTATTGTTCGATTGTTGTTCCCATGCTGGCGGCTAGTAGCAGACAACAGTAAGAGTACGAAATACTATTCTTTGAGAGTGCAAAACTCTTATTCAATGCCACTATTTTTTAGAGTACAATAACTCTTTCAGTTTGGGATGTAACCCACACCAACATTTCAAGCCGATAAATACTGGTTTGTGATAGCTTGTGAGATACTTGTGAGGTATGTGGTGCGCAACGGATTTCGAGCCAATGAATGTGGGCTTGCGAAAGCGTCTTAGCTTCAGTGCAATCCGCACTAAACACAAGCCGAGTCTAAATATGTTGGCTTGCGAGAGTAAACAACTCCTGTATCGATTCCACTCAGCGACGTCACCTGGATGAAATAACAAAGAACAAACAAGGCAGGCTAGGATAGTTAATTTTCGAAATGAAAGAAAGAAAACCAATCTGAAACAGCACGACAGATCAATTTTGAAACACAAATAACTTACCTTACAACTAATTTGCGACGGAAAACTCTTCAAATTTTTCCCAAAACAGGGAAAACGACCGCTGATTTATTTGCAACAACGAACGCTAGAAGCAATGGCCGACACTTGAAAACAATGACCTCGCAATTACTAGTACCCAGTATACAAGCCAGACTGTCACGTGTGTTCTCGTCCTGAAAGTGACAAACTGACAAGATCTGCCACTGACTTAGGGGTCTTTATGCATAATGCAAAGACCCCAACAATATGATTACTTTTTAAACTTGCAATACCAATTTATACACTGCTTACAAAATAATACGATTACAGATGCTAATTATATTTATATTCTTACATTAAAAACAATGAGCAACAAAATAAAAGATACATGCATATTAAAAATAAATAAATAAATAAATAAATAAATAACTTAATTAATTATATTGGAGTGAGTACCCATTTCTTTTCAAAGAAGTTGTTTTTGTTGATCTTTTTTTCAGTTTCATATTTAATCTTTAGTTTCGATTGCAGTCCTTGAATTTTAGGAAGTGTTTGGCTTCTTCTGCAGTCCCACAAAAATAATTTTCCAATTAATATGAAATAGTTTAATAAATTTGATAAAGGGCATTGTTTTGATAAAACTCCAAATAAAACGTTTTGCGCAGAAAGATGGATTGGCTGATTCGATAGAAGGTACCAGTACGATTCGAAATTAGTCCAGAACGTTTTGGAGTGAGGGCATTCATAGAAAAGGTGATATAAATTCTCAGGTTCATCATTACAAAAAGTACATGCATCATTAATTCTAAATCCAATTTTGCGTAGTTTGCTGTTAGTGTAAAGAATAGAATTTTACTTTGTATTAGAAAGCCTTAACATATGACTCAAGTGCAACCAAATGTGGTAACGAAAAGATTTCTTTAAATTGTTGGGTTGTGAAATTAAAATCACGCTTCAATTTGCGGATAGTATTAGGAGGTTGAGCTTTTTTCGAGACCAGAAGCAAATAATAATCTTTTGATTTTTTGTCTTTAATATCGAAAATTTTATTTCCAATTATAAGTGATGGGGATATGGTTTATCTATCTACAGCTGTAGGCTGATTTCTTTTAAATGAGAAGGCACAGAATGACGGAGGCCCGCCCATTGCAGAAAATTGTTTTTGACAATTTTGTTTGAAAAATAGTTATAGGAGTCCATTGTATTTAAGTTAAAAAGAAGATCGTGTATGTAAATAATTCCCGATTTAAAATAATTTTTCTAGTACACTGGCTTATTGTCTATTTGAATCTCTTTATTATTCCAAACAATTATTTTCCAGTCACCTTCTGAAGCGAAAGATTCACGGAACTCCGACCACCATAACAAAAGTTCGTGGTAAAATTGAGAAGATATCATATAATCAGAAACTTCATAATTACAATTTAGAAAAAACCGACCTCCTACGGGCTCTAATAGATGAAGTAAATACGTCTTCCACGTTGCGTTTGAATGGTTAAATAGTCGTTTTAGCCAGGCCAACCTTAAAGATTTAACCATGCTTTCCAAATCTATCATTTTTAGACCACCTCTCTCATAATCGTTTATTACAGACACGCGAGTCACTTTATCTGTACCTTTCCATAAGAACTTGAATAACAATTGATTCAGTTTATTCACAATTTCCTTTGGTGTAGGGAGTAGCGAACATACGTAGACGAATTTTGGGATCAAAAAAGATTTAATTATTGTCACTTTACCGTAAATAGAAAGGCCCCTAGAGGACCAAATATTAATAAGTTTTTTAAAACTATCTAGCCTTTCAATAAAGTTCTTTTCCTTTAATAGTTTCTGATCATGTGTGAAATATATCCCCAGAGCTTTAATCGGGATTTTAGGCCACTTAATACCAAAATGTTCTTCTTTACTTTCTTTCAATGATCCTATCCACATACCCTCAGTTTTTGAACAATTAATCTTAAGACCGGAAATGCATCGAAACCGGTCCAGTAGTTCAAATAATACTTTGGCTGAGTTAGTACCTGCTAATATCGCTGTGGTGTCGTCTGCATACTGTAAAAGTTTCGTTTCTTGCTCATCTCCGATATAAATTCCTTTGATGTCCGAATTGTGTCTAATGGCGATAGCCAGTGTTTCCACAGCTATTACGAACAGATATGGAGACAACGGGTTTCCCTGCCGAATTCCTCGTTCCAGCGTAAAGACATTTGATGTCCTGCCGTTATTCAAGATACAGCTTTGTATATTTTTGTAGAATACTTTAACCCAATGAAGGAAATCTGAACCAAAATTGAATGCCTCTAAGCATTTAAAAAGAAATTCCCATTCAACACTATCGAATGCCTTTTGAAAATCAATGAATAACATTAAACCGGGAATGTTTTCTTTCACTGTAAAGTCCATAACATCATAAATAGATCGTATAGTTTCGCCTATAAACCGATCTTTTACGTATCCTGTTTGATTAGGATGAATAATATCGGGCAAGACATTTTTAATTCTCGATGCAATTGCTTTCGTCATTATTTTGGTGTCTACATTAACGAGGGAGATTGGACGCCAATTTTCTAAAAGTGAACGATCTTTCCCTTTCTTTTCAATTAGTGTAATGATTGCTTGTTTTTGAGAGCTAGACATCTCACCTTTTTCAAAGGATTCATTAATGCAGTTCATAAAGCTATCGCTAATTACTGAGCAAAATGTCTTATAAAATTCAATAGGAATGCCGTCATTACCAGGAGTTATATTATTGTCAAAGCTATCTAGGAGACGAAAACATTCTTCTGCTGAAATATTTCCTTCACAAAATTTTTTCTGGTCTTCAGAAAGTGCGGGTATATTTAAATCGTTTAGGAAAGAATCAATTTTAAATGCAAGATCTGGATCAGTAGTACTGCTTTTATACAAGTTTTTGTTGAACCTTTCTTGCTCCTTTAATATACAAAATGGATCTGTTTTTATTACTCCGCTTATGTGAAGTTTTCTTATATGCTTTTTTATATGATTTCTTTTTTCGAGGTTTAAAAAATATTTTGTGCTCTTTTCCCCATGCTCATGCCAACGAGCACGTGCACGTATAATTATT
>NC_090879.1:31434462-31436962 GCF_036669935.1 Montipora foliosa
GCAAGAAGTCAATCTTAAAAAAATAGACGCTCGATGAGCGTACACTGGGTTGGCTGTCGTACGTGTTACTCAAAAACAGAAGGGACTGAGTTGGATGGTATTGAACTGCAGCGTTCCAGTCAATTTTTTTCAAGTCGGGAGTCATTAAGACCATTTAAGGGGTCACCCAGTGTGCCAGCAGAGGCCCGTTGGCTCACACGTTGATACGACAAAACAGATCTTCTTCTGAGGTTAAAAACTTGGCTACCAGCCTATTAATCATTTGTCAGAAAGAAAAAAAAGAATCCTGTCATTTTAGACAAAATAGGCACGCATCGCGTACGTGTGGTAGTGCAGTAACACAGCGCTTTATTCCATATTGTGAACTCAGCTGCGTTTTGTCTTCCAGGTTATTCAAGTTCAATATGTGTCTCTAATAGTACACAATAATGTTTTGGTATTGTGTATCATTGTCGTGTCATGGTTAAAGTCTTAGCCCCATGAGAAGACATGTGGTTACTAGCAAAGTACCAAACCCAGAAAGATGGAAGAAAATAAAAGGGAATCGAGAAACATTGCCTTCTAGGTTGACATGTTCATCATTTCCAAGTTCCGTCACAACTTCTTTTCACCACAACTTTAAGCGTGCACTCAAACTCGTCCCCAGGGTCTTACTTCTTCCCTTCCTTCGAGAAAGGGAAGAAGATAGACCCTGGGGACGAGGTTGGAAGCATCAGACAGCTTTGTAATACAAAAGTTCACTATTCACAACACTCAGAAATGAAGCGCGAAGTGTGAACATCAAATAACATCCACTCTACACGATGGTATGCATTCACAGGTTTCTAAATCCCAGGGGGGTGTTTATGAATTCTAAAATTTGGTTTTATCAACGGAGTTGATAATGTAAATTGGCCACCGTACAGAGATTCTAAAGGCTGACGTTTCGAGCGTTAGCCCTTCGTCAGAGCGAATCGAGGAATTAAGGGTTACGTGTAGTTTATATAGTAGAGTAGGAGCTACGCTATTGGTGGTAACATGGCAACGTAAAAAATAGGAATATATTAGTTAAATGAAAAGCGTTCGTTAATACCGTGAGAATTAAGGGTGCCGATTTGTTCTAGATTGTTGCGGCTTTCCATCGTACCTAGATGCAGGGAAAGGCCGCAGATAGCCAAGTGGTTTTTGGAGTGGTTAGGGAGATTAAAATGACGAGCGACTGGCTTAGATGCATCTTTGTCATTCTTCTCAAAATCGCGAAGGTGTTCGCGGAATCGGTCACCTAGTCGTCTACCTGTCTCGCCAATGTATAATTTATTGCATAACGTACAGGTTATGCAATAAATGACATTTGCGGAGGTACATGTGAAACGATCGGTGATCTTAACAGATCGCTTAGGTACCGATATCTTGCTAGTGTTAACAATGAAAAGAAAAGTTTTGCATCGTGAGCGCGCGCATTTGAAAGTGCCTGGTTGCTCGTTAGTTTTGAGCGCGCTTCTAACTAAAAAGTTACCTACGTTTTTGTCGCGTTTGAATGAAATAAGTGGGGGTTGTGAAAAGATTCTACCAGTCTCGGGATCATTGTGGAGTAAACTTTTGAAACATCCGGCTCTTAAATATACCTGGGAAATTTCGGAAACTTCATTGGCTTTCCTAGATATCAAAGTTTCTATTAGTGGCAACGTGCTATGTCCCAGTGTGCACTACAAACCTACAGATTCTCACAGTTATTTGTTGTATTCATCATCACATCCATCACATGTCAAGAACTCCATTCCTTATTCTCAATTTCTTAGACTTCGACGTCTATGTAGTGATGACTCCGATTTTTCCAGCAAATCAGAGGAGATGTGCCAGTTCTTCGAAAAACGTGGCTATCCTGTCTCTGTGGTCAAAGTGGGCCGTCATCGCGCCCAACAATTTGATCGACAGTCATCACTACAAACGTCACAAAAAGATAAGAATGACAGAATTCCATTCATCCTCACTTTCCATCCTCATAATCACGCAGTCAAAAGTATCATTCTTAATCATTTTAAATTACTCCAAAATGATCCCGACACTAGCAAGATGTCGGGACCTAAGCGATCTGTTAAGATCACCGATCGTTTCACATGTACCTCCGCAAATGTCATTTATTGCATAACCTGTACGTTAACCAAGACGAGGTTATTTATCACCAGGTAATTCCATCGTTTTGGAAATAGCAGCTAGTTTATTATTCATCAGCGTCATAATTTTTTGCCAATTTTGGGGCTCATTTTGTTGAAACTCAAGCACGCTTCCAACAGACCTGTTTATTTTTCGTGATTTACGCGCTGCTTACAGCGCACTAACACAAAAATCCTCCCGTATCATATTTCAACACATGTATGCAAATTTGTTAAGCTCGAAAATTACACAACATGATAACATTCACAAAAGGGGGAAATCTCACAAAAATCTTTTCCAGCGAAAACTTTATTGAAGCAAACAACATGATTTAGATTTGATTTACAGACTTTGCCAATCAAGCTGG
>NC_090879.1:31439462-31441962 GCF_036669935.1 Montipora foliosa
CTCTAATAAATCCAGCCTTCCGAGAGAATCTGCCAAGATCGTCTTCTAGACTAGTTTTAGATTGTACCAAGGCGTCGTAGCTGTCGCTAAGAAATTGTACATCCTGCGTGTCTGGTGGAACTGCGGTCGCTGTACGGCTTTCCCTTTGTTCCGCCATCTTGCTCTTAATGGATTCGAACTCCTTTTTTAACGCTTCTAGTTGCCTCTTCAACTGATCGTTTTCGTTGCGTAGAGCTTTCACTTTATCCTTGTCTCCCATTTCTTAAGTAATCGATATATTATTACAATAAACATTCGGTATCTTTGCAACAAAACTGGATTTCGCCGGAGCGCTTGCTGAAGCGTCCGAACCAACCGATCGAACCGACCGATCTTTCTTTCTTCAGTTTAGTTCGTTGCAAACTGTTTAAATCTGCCGTGGCGAAGACAAAAAGACACTTATTCCTTAAAAACTGTTTAAATCTGCCGTGGCGAAAAGAAGAAGACAACATTTGTACTCCATTTCTCGCAATGTCAAAGATCTCAAATTCGGTAATTGCATAATCTTTAGTCCAGTCCACAGTTGTAATTTTACAATTCCATAATCTTGAGAGTAACTTGGTATCAAACGTTCCACAATGACTTGAAATCTCATTAAGAAAAAAAGCTTAAATCCAGTAGTCCAGTCCGGATTTAAATCACCGAACCTCTCTCTATCATCGATTCAAAAACTCAACAAAACCTACAAGTAGTAAATAGTTTTCAGAAACTACAAACGTTCGTCATGATTCTGTCCTGAACAAAAAAAGTATCAAAAACGAAACCAAAAAACCCTAGTGATCGCTTCTCGAGAGAACAAACAGCCGAAACTGTTCTGTGCCTGCCTCTCATGGCACTGAAAAAAGTATCGTACGTAGTACAATGGTACTTGAACGTAGCCCTTGGCCGAGGAACTAATCTAAGCCAAAGGCGAGAAACGATCAGGATACGGGATATTTAGGTAACAGAAAAAAAATGTAGGGATACGGGATTTTTGGCTGGGGGGGGGGGGGGGGTAGGGGGGAATTGAGGACTTACGGGATACTTTTTAAGTAGGACGCATTGCGTAGGTGTGGTAGTGCAGTTTTTTTAAGAGATTCAAGTTGTCCTTGCGTAATATGTAGCTCTAATAGTACTTGATATTGTTTTGGCATCGTAAATCATTACAGTGGCATGTTAGATATCTTTGCTAAATACCCCCTGAGAAGACATGTGGTTCAGTAAAATACTAAACCCAGAAAGATTGAAGAAAATAAAAGGAAATCGAGAAACATTTGGCTTCAAGGCTGATATGTTGATCATTTACAACTTCTTTTTCACCACAAGCTTAAGCGTGTACTCTAAGGTTTTGACAGCTTTCCCACACCAATGATACTTGAGGTTGAGCCCTTTCCGGCGGGGTTAGTATCTGGATGGGGACGTCAAAACGCTCCAGAAGTGCGAACTAAACAGGGTACAGATTTTGTTAGCCTGCTTTATGCAAACCAAATATTGACGCAAAAGTAAACAAATATTGATACGTAGTTTTTAAGGGGGAGGGGGAGTTTTTTTATCTTCAAATGGCAAATAGGGTGCTTCGTTTTCGACTTGGGATCATGCTTCGTTTTCGAGTTTTGAGTGCTTCGTTTTCGAGTTGGGATTCGGCTTCGCTTTCGACTCAGGGTGCTTAGTTCGATTTCGACCTTTTGAGTTCTTCATGCTATGTTCTTCGTTTTCGAGTGCAGAATAAATAAGCGTGCAGGTTTAATTAGATGTGCATGTTTACCGGCACTAAGGCTCATATCTAAATCGACGGGTATTCTTAAAGCCGGAGACTTTTTTCTTTTTTCTTTACCGGGCGTAATTTCATTTTCCGTTTATTTGTGATAATGCAGGAGTCAAAACAACGTGATATCACAGAGCTGATAATAGAACGATTTCCGCTATATATTCAAAACTGCAACTGAACAAATCACTTTCCGCGCCTTCGCCAAGTAAAAAAGATTCTTCCAAACTGCTGTCTTCTCGTCCTGCTGTAATCTCTGTATTGTTTAAACGCAGTCTTTTTAATGATTTGCAAAGGTAAGTTAAGTTCTCCATAGATTATAGAACGGTTATAGGAACAATCAATTCTATCTGGATATCACTAATTCGAAACAATGCATTTATGGTCAGATTGTTAATCGAGATCAGGTTTGCTAAGCTTATAAAAAAAAGTCGTGTCACTATATCTTAGAACTCGATTTAAAGACAAAAATGCGTGAGTTTTGCTTTTGACACCATTACAGCTTGTTATAGTTTTTTTTTTAAATTTAATTCATGATAAATCTTTTAGATTAGTTTCACGCTGTGACAACGGAACGGAAACTAAGTGTATGTTTTTAGTTCATTGAAGCAAATAAAGTAGTTTGTGAGGCACAGATCATTTCAAGAAAAAAGACTATTTCCATTTCGTTATTCGTGTTTTTTTTTTTTTTCCTTTTTTTTAATCAGACTGCAGATT
>NC_090879.1:31446962-31451962 GCF_036669935.1 Montipora foliosa
AAGGCTTCGAACATAAAGTATCATGTTCTTACCCGAACGCAATGCAATTCCTTTCTACATGGACTTAAAGCTCCAATTGCTGATAAATAAATTCTCTAACCTGCCCAATGAACCACTGATCCTTGGCGTGCATTTATAAATTATTGCGAACACCCAGTCAACCATGATCAAATAAATGAATAGGACATTTTATGACGAGTCCTCTCC
Source organism: Montipora foliosa (assembly GCF_036669935.1). Lineage (NCBI taxonomy): Eukaryota > Metazoa > Cnidaria > Anthozoa > Scleractinia > Acroporidae > Montipora > Montipora foliosa. Next base: position 31,447,170 of record NC_090879.1, read on the forward strand.
CTTAAGTTTTTCTTTGTTAAAGTTGTCATTGTGCTGGGCCTTTAGTGATAAGGGACGTTCAGACCTCTCTGATTAAATGAAACGCGTTTTGTTGATTGCTAAGTGAAATGCAAAAACAAGGTGGCATGAATGCGTAAGGATTCAAGAAGCAATTTTTTACGAGGAATATTTAAACTTCTTGTTCTTTCCAAAGCGTTAGTTCACTATTGTACCAGCATTCTTGCTCACTTGGTTTTCATTGGAGTTATTTGATTTTATTTGTTTGATGATTAAGCAAGTAGAGCAGAACTGTTTTCCTCAGTGGTTGACTTATGAAATAAAGGAGGGTGGAGTTATTGGTAAGCTGCAGTCATCCATAATCTCTTATTACTTTATGCTTCTCGCTCTGTTACTTAAACTCAAGGTGCAGCTCTGTTTGCTGAGAACACGTCAAGAAAATGAGACCAAGATTTTGGCATATTTTGGCCACAATTTTCTAACAAAACAAATGATATATATTATCTAGAATCGTGATTTATTTCCAGCAAAGGTGACGGCAAACCCGCCGTGCATGTTACCCCGTTCATACCACCCCTTAACTAACCACCCTAAGGGGGGAGGGGGAATAGGGTGGGAAAAACGTTTTTCGTCTCGAAGCTAAAAAGCAGATTAAACATCAAGCGCCTTTACCTTTCATTCCATCCAGGTTCATCCTTGATTTGACGATGGATCATCTCATCGAAGAAGTTTTAATTGTCATTTAGGTATTGAAGAATGGTAGATGGGAAGTTAGAGGCTGTAGAGCAGCGAATGCTAGAGCTTGCCATTGCGATTAGTGTAGAAGACAGGTATCGTGAAGGAAGGGCTCATTTTCATCTCGGCGGTGCTTACCTCAACCTACCTGATTATCAACAGGCCATAAAAAATTATGAAAAAGCATTACATATTTTCATAAAAATAGGCTGCAGGGCTGGGGAGGGATCAACCTATGGAAATCTGGGAAATGCCTATCGCAAACTATGTAATTTTAAACAAGCCATTGAGTACTACGAAAAACATCTTAGTATTGCTAAAGAAGTAGGGGATAGGGCTGGCGAAGGATCAACCTATGAAAATCTGGGAAGTGCCTATCGCAATCTAGGTAATTTTAAACAAGCCATTGAGTACTACGAAAAACATCTTAGTATTGCTAAAGAAGTAGGGGATAGGGCTGGGGAGGGATCAGCCTATGGAAATATGGGAAATGCCTATCTTAGTCTAGGTAAGTTTAAACAAGCCATTGAGTACTACGAAAAAGATCTTAGTATTGCTAAAGAAGTAGGGGATACGGCTGAGGAGGGATCAACCAATGGAAATCTGGGAAATGCCTATTTTAGGCTAGGTAAGTTTAAACAAGCCATTGAGTACTACGAAAAAGATCTTAATATTGCTAAAGAAGTAGGGGATAGGGCTGGGGAGGGATCAGCCTATGGAAATCTGGGAAATGCCTATGTTAGTCTAGGTAAGTTTAAACAAGCCATTGAGTACTACGAAAAAGATCTTAGTATTGCTAAAGAAGTAGGGGATAGGGCTGGGGAGGGATCAACCTATGGAAATCTGGGAATTGCCTATCGCAATCTAGGTAATTTTAAGCAAGCCATTGAGTACTACGAAAAACATCTTAGTATTGCTAAAGAAGTAGGGAATAGGGATGGGGAAGGATCAGCCTATGGAAATCTGGGAAGTGCCTATCGCAAACTAGGTAATTCTAAGCAAGCCATTGAGTACTACGAAAAACATCTTAGTATTGCTAAAGAAGTAGGGAATAGGGATGGGGAAGGATCAGCCTATGGAAATCTGGGAGGTGCCTATCTTAGTCTAGGTAATTTTAAACAAGCCATCAAGTACTGCGAAAAACATCTTAGTATTGCTAAAGAAGTAGGTAATAGGGCTGGGGAGGGATCAGCCTATGAGAATCTGGGAAATGCGTATCTTGGTCTAGGTAATTTTAAACAAGCCATTGAGTACTACGAAAAAGATCTTAGTATTGCTAAAGAAGTAGGGGATAGGGTTGGGGAGGGATCAACCTATCGAAATCTGGGAATTGCCTATCGCAATCTAGGTAATTTTAAGATAGCCATAGAGTACCATGAACGCAGTCTTAGCATTTTCACGGAAATTGGAGACTTTCTAGGGGAGGGAATCACGTGGTATTCGCAAGGACTTAATCATGAATTCTTGGGTTTCTTGAGCAATGCACTCAGTTGTTATCGTTTAAGCATAAAACATTTTGAGGAAACAAGGCATAGTCTGAAGTCAGAAGATGAATGGAAAATAAGTTTTCGTGATTCTCATCGCATGTCATACACTGCTCTGTGGAGGACACTTTTGAAGAATGGAGAGATTGAAGAAGCTCTGTATGCTGCTGAGAAAGGTCGTGCACAGGCGTTGATGGATATTTTGAAAGATCAATACGTCATTGACTCTCAGTCATTTTTTGCACTTGCTCCGAATCAAACTCTTACAGCTGCATTAAAGCTTTTACCTTCACAAGCCGTTTTTGTGGCACTTGACACTAACAAGATCACGTTTTGGGTGCTAAGAAAAGACAGCAAGATCTGCTTTCGACAAAACCAAATCGCAAATGGAAGTGCTGATTTGTTGATGGCAACTATTTTGAAAGGGATCGGCGCAGGGGATGGTGCCAGATGCGAGAATCGTTCTTTGGATCCACTACGCAATGACCTGTCTTGCAGCAAAAAACCTATCATTGAGAAAACAGTTCTACCATCTTCATCCTCGGTTAACTCTTTACAACCGTTGTATGATGTCTTACTCGGGCCTATTGCAGACTTTCTCCAAGGAAATGAGTTAATCGTTGTTCCCGATGGACCATTTTGCTTGGCTCCATATTCTGCATTAAGTGAATCTATCAGGATCCGCACCATTCCCTCGTTGACCGCTTTTAATGTGATCGTTGGTGCACCAGAAGATTTCCACAGTAAGAATGGCGCACTGCTTGTAGGTGATCCGTGGTTGAAAGAAGTTACTAACAAGAAAGGGGAGCCTATTTTGGAACAACTTCCGTGCGCAAAACAAGAAGTAGAGATGATTGGACAACTTCTGCAGACAACACCGCTGACTGGAAAAAGTGCCACGAAAGCTGAGGTGCTGAAAAAAATGAAATCAGTTGCTTTAGTTCACATTGCAGCACATGGATGTCCAAAAACAGGAGAAATTGCTTTAGCCCCAAATACCGAACGGAAATCGTTAATCCCCAAAGAGGAAGACTTCATTTTGAAGATGGCGGATGTTCAGACAATTTCTCTTCGAGCAAGACTAGTTGTGCTGAGCTGTTGTCACAGTGGCCGGGGAGAAGTGAAGTCTGAGGGAGTGGTGGGAATTGCAAGGGCTTTCCTGTGTGCTGGAGCTCGGTCTGTTTTGGTATCACTCTGGGCAATTGATGACAACGTAACGTTGCTGTTCATGGAGAGCTTCTACCAGCACCTGGTAGATGGAAAAAGCGCAAGTGCAGCTCTTCAACAAGCGATGAAATCTTTGCGAGAGTCAAAGCAGTATTGCGCTATAAAGCACTGGGCGCCATTTGTGCTGGTTGGCGATGATTTCACGCTGGAATTTCCAGAAAAATGGTAAGTGAAGTTCGAGCTTAACTCAGAATGCAACAAGAATACTTTCAAATTGGAAAATTGACGATAGGAACCAAATAGGCCTAAGATGGCATGATGACGAGCTGCTACAATAGACAAAAGTAGTTGGGAAGGTTGTGTAAATGAAGCGCACCAGAGCTGTATGTACTTCAACCCGCTTCTGTTAAAGCGCAAAAGAAATAGGTTCATCGTCTCATATAGACCACTCCCCCGTAATCAATGTTGGAAGGCACCTCAACAATTTCCCACTAAAACCATTCAGTTTTGCACAACATTGAATGAGGGGGGAAGTGGAGAGAAGCAATGAAGACGTGGTAGCTTCATAGTGTAAACAAATCAAAGTTTCCTCTAACACGCTATTGTCACAAATGTATTTTCCACAAGCCTATCACACATGCACAGTAGCATATTTAAATGATACACTTCACAATGGTGGACAAATTGTTTTCGTTCAGCCTTTTCTGGCTTTTTGTTAACTGATGAAGGTGGCTCAAGTTATCACCTCGTGATGTCGCTTTTAGTGTTTCCGTTCTCCCATAGATCTCTAAACGTCATCTTTTGTAAGGAATGAGAAGACAGGATCGTCCTGCAAGACGCCATTTGCATTGGCGCATTGTGTATGCTCGAAAGAACCAGCTATATTTAGAGCTGTTTTTATTTCAATTTCTTTTTCCAGAATCGATGTCGAAGATGCTTGAAGAGTACCAGGCAGAGCCTGACGCTTCAGTGATTGCCGAACTTGTAAAAAAAAGTAGAACGGGTTAACAATCATGGTTATACCAGTAAAACTAGCCCGCATAGCCGGCGCGAGGAGAGGGCTACGCAGGCTACGGTAGAACAAGCTCCAAAGGTTTAGTAGAAGTTTACTGCGTTAACTAAATCAACAGACTGAGATTATTGTAAGTGAAATTATGAGAGAAAGCTTAGATCTATAGTAAAATGCTAGTTTTACCTGTCATATTGATACTTATACTTATATTGATACGTTTCTCATATAATTTCAAAAGTCAATGTTGCTCCAATGGCGATCATAATCATAGTGCTGTAGTTGAGTTGCTAAAAATCATGTTTTATTTAGTTCTTTAAAACTATTTTTGTTGTATGAGTGTAACCCAGTTTCGAACGAAAAGAGAAAAAACACTTTTCGTGAAGACCCTTAACATCAGG
>NC_090879.1:31461962-31479462 GCF_036669935.1 Montipora foliosa
AGGAACGAGGGCGACTCTAATTGCACCCAGCTAAAAAAGACGCTTTCGGTCCGATGCCTTGCAATGAAGGAACCGAGTTATAAGGACATCGGTATCCGGATGTTTCGCCCGAAAGCCTGTTCGCCCGATGGCTATTCGCCCGGAACTACAAATGATTCGCCCGATGATATTTAATTGACTTAAATTGGAACACAACAACAATCATAACCTGGAACCAATAACTAAAGGAGAATTTAACATTACGTAGCATGCAAACAGGCTCTTCTTTGTTCAACGGAATGTTCAACGGGTGAGGCGAGGATAGACCCAAACTTTCCATAACCTTTTTCGGTAACAACATGTACAGTTATGCCAATGTCCTCAAATGAATGATTAACCAAAGCAACATATACAAAATCTTATCACAGTTGCGTTTGTTTCCCAAACGTTTTAGTTTCCCAGGTAATGGAGCAGAAATTATGTAAAACAAAAGAAACAAAGACAAGAAACAAAACAACTCCAAATAAAGACTAATCCCAAGTAACCAAAAACACAATAGGGACTTTAGGATCAGGTTTTTTATGGGAAACCGCAAACCACAAAATATCACGTGACCAAGGCCTTGCCGTCGCGTTTGCGGTTTGCAGTTCACGTTTTAACCGCGGAGAAGGCCTCTAGCGGTAAGTAACTAACGGCAAGGTTTTTTGCTACTAAAAATTGTACAGCCTTACGTTTAGAAGCACGAAGTAGCTTTCTATATCCACCTTCTATGTCTAGTTAGATTTTTGAACTCGAATGAATGAAGTATTTATATTTTTTTGGGCGATGAAAGCGATACACTTCCACTTGACAAAAAAATAACATGGCGGTATCAAGCCGAACTCTTTGCTAAAGTTCGAAAGCCAGGAAACCTGAAACTGCAAACGGCTAACCGCAAACCGCAGTTTGCGGTTTGCGGTTTCCCGCGAAAAACCTGATGCTAAAGATCTCTAATGCTTTCCGGTACCTGCAGAAAGACCCACAACATCCTAACGGAACTGTTCTGTAAAACTTTTAACTATTTCTCCGCCTCTGTGTAATAAGGCCGTCGAATTTAAAGGGAGCCTGGCTGCTAGTTAGTATGCATTTTGTGTCAGTGCGCACTTTCAAATAAATGGAAAGAAATAAAGCATTGAAAATAGTAGTGTAAAATGGGCTTTACACTACGTTGAAATATGTGTCCCACCTGCGTTAACATTAAGTCTATTTGTAGCGATTGTTTAAAGTAGTGCAGCTTGCGTGGTTTACAGGTATTGGTGGCAAATTCAAACCATTTTGTTTTGTAATGGCTTTGGTGAAAACTGGGCGCAAATTTGCGGCTCGCCTTACTCTCTGCATTTTAGGACGAAAAATGAATTTGAATTGTAATGGCAAACTTGACCGAATGGCGACCAAATTTGAATTGCAATGGAAGCAAAATTAACAAAAGGATATGTGATGCATCGTTTGTAGCCTGCGCAGCTTTGAGTATAGGATGTGAGACAGTTTACAGAAAATTACGAATTGGTTGATTCGACTAAAATAATGTAAACTAACAGAAAAACACGTTCATGAAGGGTCCAGGTTATTAAGTTATTTATTATATGGCTAACAGAACAGTGAGAAAAACTAATTTGCATAATCAAGAATCGGTTCGTGGGCATTATGGGAAAATGCCCAAGAGCTTAAGGTCCGAGCAAACGGACGCAACATTCACTACTTGCACAAATCCCATAATACACCCCCCAAAAATCTGCATAGGCATTGTTTTCGACTTCTCTTGGGACATTTTCATGTCCCAGGACAAGTAGTGAATTGCCGGGCAACAACTCCCAACATTGTTGGCTGTTACCTGTTGCGCCCATTTGCACACCCTGTTGCATGTTGTTGCGCGAAGTTTGAAAGTGGTCAAACTTTTGAGCCAACAACTCCCAACATTTCTTTTGTTCCGTGATCACTGAAGCGTACCACAAAAATGTTGCACCCGTTTGCACAACTCATCCAACATTGTTGGGGCCACGCACGCGCATTACAATATGATCTCCATGGAAATGCACGTGTTTGTCTAAAAGTCTTATGGGTCGTATCCTTCCATTATACATTGCATGTCTTCAAATTGTTGCAAGTTGTTTCATGCGTTTGGACACCACTACCAACAACATCCAACGTCATCTGCCAGACCGACAACTGCCAACAATGTTGGGAGTTGTTGCATCTGTTTGCACGTAGCTTTAGCTGCTCTAAGACAATCACAGCGCGCGTTATATCGGCCTGAAACACTAGCCATATGATAATTTGGTAACAACAAGAATGCGAGACGAGGCCGTTACCATGTCCCAGCCCTTGATCACGTGATTGACACCAAATACATCCTGGATAAAACTAGCAAATCCCTCGTTTAACCACAGATCATTCCACCATCGCATGGTCACCAGATTTCCAAACCACTGGAAAATTAACAACAACACAATCATCAAACAAAGATCCATAATTAGACAAATCGAAATGAAAATCCTAAAGTTAAATATGTTGGATGTTTGCTCCGCGCTCTGAGATAACTACAGGGTAAGGGTACCGGATAAGGTGATCGGTGGAGGCTCCTTCCCAATCCCTTTTTTATCTTATCTGTCGCACTTTACCCATTCCACACGCATTCAAGTTTCGGAGAATTGGTGTTTGGCCGCTCAAAACCTCACGATTTTGCTTCCTCCACTGTTTAACGTTTGCTCTTCGTCAGAGTGTTTAGCAGGGATTCGCTGTATAGAGGGATGAAAAACGTCGAGCTTATAATTATGTAAGATTTCTACCACGCGACCAAAAACATTTTCATGCGTCTTTCTAATTGTTAAAGTTAATTCAACATCTTTAATGATTTCTCCTCGAGGAATTGTTTCATATCTGCCGCAAAAGCAATATCTGTCTTTCAATTAATTCTTACTATCAGCTCTTCTGGGTTTACCTGCTCCAACAGAGCGTGACAGCTCAATGGCACAGCAGTGTACTTGTGTAACGCAATCGCTCGGCAATGCGTTCGAGTCACGTTCGAGCCTGGATACTTTTTTGGTCAGTTTATTTTGACACTGCATGAATTGCTTTATTGACTACGATGATTTTTCGCTCAGAAAATCATTTCAGTCACTGATTTTGGAACTATCATGGTGACAATAGACCAAATCGGCTAATATTTTATAATCCGCAATTTTTTCTTTCCGGATACGCCTTCCGTCTACAAGTATCCGGCGAATTCGCTGGCAATCCGAGTTTTTTGAATACGCTCTCCAGAGTGGATATTTTTGAACCCGATATGAATCCGGAACCGCGTAGACGCCAAATCCGGATATTTTTTAATCCGGATCACAACATTGAGGCCAGTTCCTTACCGTGAAGTCAATTCTCCAGATGGCTGCCGAGATGGCGAGATTGCTGCTCTGTTTCCTTGAGGAGTCCTGAGTACTAGAGTGAATCCGGATTCGTTTCGGATAAGCGTGGACAGGCAAATTCGATTTAAATACGCTACGTGTGGATGGAAATATTTTTAAATCTGGAAAGAAAAAGTTGCGGATTCAAAAATATCCGAATATGTGTGGACGGGGCCTCAATGTCAAACCCAATTCAAACCCTTTGGGAATCAAACGTTTTGTTCCAGGTATTTATGCAAGTCTGAGACACTTCAAACTTTGTTATATGAATTAGTTTGAATTAAATTTAGCCTGTTCCAGTCTCCCAGATAGTCGGTAAAACGAAAACAACTGCGTGGGAAAAGCGAGTAAGGGAACTTGGAACTCATTTTTCGCACGCATTTTTTTCTCTTTCCCTACTATCTGGGAGTCTGGAACGGGCAAGTTTGAATTTTGAAATGCGGGCTATAGAAGAAATAGAAAATATCTGGACACTTTCAGCAGTTGTCTCTTATAGCAGACACCTGAAAAATTCAGACGGCTCCAACGGGATTCGAATCTCTGCGATGACAGTTCCACTGTCAAACGCAATTATTTTCCATTCCCTTGTGGCTTCTTTAAACGAACTTTTAAGGGAGGTCTGATCGGCTATATTTCAGATTATCTAGAGTAGACTAACAGACTGACCAACAGATAACTATAAGGGAATAATGGTTTCTTTAAATTCACCTGATGTGCCAGCTCGTGCGCTATAACGCGAGTGATTGACAGTTTCGTGTCACTTGATGAATACGTCTCATCGTACACAAGATGGACACGACGATACGTCACCAGTCCCCAGTTTTCCATGGCGCCGATCCGGAAGTCTGGAATTGCTAGATGAAAAGGAAAAAAAATAGGAAAGTGGCCGTTTTAATGCCAGAGATGACTTAAGTGTCCCTCATAAAAAAGATAGACAAGTCAGCCGCATATGACGACAGGCAACCTAAACGTCTTCTTCCAGTGAATTAACGTAAAATATGTTTGGAACAAAACCAGGACGTCATAATTGAAAAGCACTTTTTCTTTTTTTACTCTTAGACTAGTTTGTTTCTTGCTCAATGGGACAACACAAGTCAAGTGCTTCGGTCGTGTGAAGCGTCTTACCTTTAGCCTGAAAAAAAAAAAAAAAAACAGTGCGCTTTCTCTTCTTCACAGTAGGACTGCAAAGGAGTTTTTGGTTGGATTCTTTACAATCCCGCCAAGAAAGACGCCATTTTGCCACAAGTACGACAATCAGGGAAATTGGAGATAGTGATGTCGGTTAAAACAATCACACAGTTGGGAAAAACAGCATCAAAGCGAGAGAAATAAACGGTGAAAATTAAAATATCTTGTGTATTTTAATTTGAGTGTCGCGTCTCCTAAACTGAGAAAAAAACGACTTGAAAACTGTCTCTTTTTGCGAAGAACAATTCACAGTAAGTAGAGGATTAAACGAAGTGTGAAATTATTTGGCATAAGTGGCCCTGACAATTTATAAAAGCCAGGATAAAATTGAAGTTGGGTACCCTGTGAGAAGTCAATAATCCAGAGGTGTCGATCTCTCTCTGTCTTTCAGTTACGTCATTATCTAAACTGAGAATATAAATCCCGCCAAATGATGGCCAATCAGATTAGGCCTCATGACCACAACGCCTCTGATTGGTCCAGTGCATAATCCAAACGGTCGTAATCGCTTGCAGGGGCATGGATTCGAACCTGTCAAAGGTCATGAATAGATGGAACACGAAGAATTAGAGAATTGATGACACGTGTCTAATACGCTCATGTTTACTTTGCATACACGTCACCATGTATCACAAGGTGACTCCTTAAAGGGGATATATCACGTTATTTTAGAGTGTCTAGGGGAAAACTCTAATCAATCACGAGTTTAAAACTCGAAAATGGTACTCCATGGAATTGCTTTACTAATAAAATTCTCGTTACACCACAAACAAGATGATTCTGAGCAAAAGCGAGCCGACCTTTTTTCAAGATTACCCAAATGCAATCCGCCTTAATCTTGTCCATTTGTGTCCATCCATGCTTCTTTTTCCTTTTACTGTATTTCTTTTATATTGTTCACTGAACAGGTTTAAGTGGTTACTGCAACAGTTCATTCTAATTTTTGGGTATTTTGGGTGTTACGAAATTGCATCATTTGCCCCTTTAAACCCAAGAACTTCATGTATTATGTTCTGCTTACCGTTCTGGTTAGACTGCCCAACACCTCAAAAACTTTTCCACTTTATGTATTCTCCGAAATCGCCCCAAATACTTTGTATGGTTTTTAGAACCTTCTTTATTGAAAACTCACTTTTTTATTGGCTTTGAAAGACGGGGAAAAGTGGTCCTAGTTTGATCCATGACTGAGCAATGAACAGTGTGAAACCCATCCCTCTTCCTTGCGCAGTCGTTGATCAAATAACAACTAGTTTTTTAATCTTTGAGGAGCCTCTAAAACAGTAACTTTGAAGGAGAGAGTTTAGCAATCCAGAGAATTAGTGTTCAACAAGTGAAGAGAATTGTTGAGCGTAAAGCGTCTTTTTGATCGCATGAGGTGATAGACACCCTGTAACGTGAATCAAATTACTCAGTTGAATTGGATAATTGTATAAGTTGTGATACAAGCGGGCAGGAATCAATTGCACGCCATTTCTTTGTGGCTTATAACTACATCAAGACATATATTGAACAAGGTAACACAGAAAGCCGGAAAAGTCAACTAAGCACTCTCAATCTTTAAATAATGAATGAATGCTTTTTTAAGGAGTTTTAAAAGGTCTGTTAGCACTGCTGTGCATTTACCATGGCAACAGTTGGGCCTTACGGACACCCTTAAGAAGTTGCCCGACAATAGTTTAAGACAAATATCATATCGTTGCTCCACCGCAAGTATCGACAGTATTGTAATCCTTTTTCATCGGAAACTCACTTTCACCTGTGGAAAATCCTTTGGAGTGAAGGACTTCAATTTGGTGGTCTTGGAGCGCAGGGCGGATATAAACCGCATTAAGTGGATGTGCTATGCAAACACTACATTAGCCCTTACCGCTACTCCTGAATCAGTCTTTTTCTCTTTCCATTTGAAGTCTAAAACCGCGAAAGCCACCAAGTACGAGCTCATGTTGACGCTTGGAGCAAAATGCTCTTCAACGAGTCCATCCTTTCTGTCAACAAGACGGGTGCGTGGCATGTTGGACAGAGCGTAATACGATCCAGAGTCACGGGTTATTGAAACGATGAAGGACGCTTTAAACGAGGGCTCGTCAAAGCATGGAAATACTTTCCTTGCGTGTGCAGGCTCAAAGTAAGTCATTGCGAGCGCCCTGTGGAAGAGAATACGAGGAAAACGCACGAATTAAGCTTCTCTTGAAGATTGTTATTATTAAGATGAAGAAGGAAAAAAAAAGAAACCATTTTCTAGGTCACTTAAGCATTTTAACAAAATGAATCCACTCTCTTTATGAACACTAATTTTTTGAGAGAGACTTCTTGGTTTGACTCGCTTGGAAAACAAGGGACTTCATCTTAGCACGATGCAAGTGCCACTAAAGAACCTCTTCTAACGATGTCCTCGGTAAAACGAGGGCACCGTAGTCAAATGCATGCATATATTCTAGACACAACGAAACCTCGATACTGTAATAAACTACCACTTCCCAGTACCTTGACAACCCCGCTAAATCGATGTTACACTGTTCGAAACTAAAAATTAAATAGAGACCACTCTCTGTGCAGTGTATTCATACCTTTTTTCTCCGTGTTTATTGGTGTAATAGCTCTTGTAAAACCCCTCTAATCTGTTAGAAATCTTGGACTTGAATCTCAAATTGAGAACATACATCTCCCCCTTACGAAGAGGTTTAAAAAACTCCACACAAAGCTGCTGGTTTCTCTTGAATAACAGAATTCTTTGAACAGTCAATGTTTCAACTGGTGGAATCTCATATGCCTGTGTCATGGAAACGTCTAATATATCCAAATCTTTCGAATGGAGAATAACAAATCTAGTTGCCCTTTTGCTAAGCATTTTAATCTTCACAACTCCGCTATATCGGAGAGTTGTTAAATTTACCGCAAATCCAGTTTGTAAGTAAGCGGTTGAGTGTCCCTTGGTAAGCGCCCGCGGTTTCCATGTGGGAACTTTTCCATGGTGTCGACAATTTGAAACTCCACCCCATCTTCCCTAGAACGATGCTTAGACAGTTCCCGCGCATGCTCAGTGAAGAGCGGTAGGAAATCGTGTTGCAAAAATATGAGAACGAGGACTACCGCAAAGACAAGCGAAAGAGAGAAAAATACGGCCTTGACGATCAATCTGTGGATCGGTATCTTTGTCTTAAAATTGAGCCGAGAAAACAGGTTTTGACCGCTGCTATGAAGACCATCTTTTGGCTCATCCATTGAAAAATCATCTTCCTCTGTTTCCATTAGTTCATTATTGCCCTCCGAGAACGCTGACTAAAATATTAAAAAAAAGAGAAAAGAAAAAAGATCCAGATTCAAGAAAGAAGATGGATGGTCGGCAGATTGCAGAAAGTACAGTCTTTTTTAAAGCGCTTTTTCATTGCATTGATATTGCCATGATATTATAAAAAAAAAACAGTGAGGTTTTCATAACCTCTACCCTCGCTTTCACTCAAAGGCCAGATAACTCATTACATAACTGTGAAATGACCTGATGCGGAAGAAATGATGTCAAGCTAGTTCAGCCGAGCGCACCTCACTTGGTAATCTGAAAGTAGCATTTTTAACAATACACTCAACAACATTGCTTTATTCTGATTGGACGAGAGGGGAACAATTTTAAACCAAATTGTACTCTTTAAGGTCCCAATTGAATAAGGACCAAGAAAAGCAAAATTAAAAAATGGCCTGTGGCACATTTGCTATTTTCTGTAAAAAAGCCATGCTAAGTCTTAATTAAAATGTAACAAGTGCGGATCAAGCCTCGATGAAACTTTTTCACAGTTCAATGAACGTTTTCCGTTACTAAACTAAGTTTACGTACATAAATCTTCATCACCGTCATAATCACTGCATGAAAATCCAAGGCCCTAACTAATGCACGACGCCGCCTTTTTTAATTCACGTCAACTCTACCTGATGCGAATTACCGAGAGTGTGAATCTGATTCACGGTAGAACTCGTAGACCTTGACCATGATTTTTCGAACTCGGGATAGTCCTCTCAGTTCAGATTTACAGCGGTTATCAGTTACACGCGCCCCTCATTCATATTGCGAAAATAAAATTTAGGTGGACGTCAATCAAATGTTTCCATGACGATACTCCTGTTTTCTTGTGGCGGCGGTTGAATTCGTTATGGAAACATTTGATTGACGTCCACCTAAATTTTATATTCGAATATGAAAAAATATCGTTAAGGGGCGCGTGTTACTGATAACCGCTGTAAAAAATCCATGCAATTTTTTTTTTCTGCCCTGATAACGTGACAAGCTTGAAGGTGACAGAGTTTTACCTGCACCACCTGTCGCTGTCACGCATGGTTTTCAAAAGTCCTCGTTTATATCGCATGTCGACCTGGCTCTGATAGTGGAGCAAAAGACTCGTGTTTATAGTAGGTTTTATGTAGACTTTGGTCTCAATTTGAGGATCTCTGGTAAGTAGTGCTTCCCAAGAAAAGGAAGCAGACCATTACTTTTTGTTTCCATGGTGAACTTCACTGATGAGTGGCAGTTGTTGAGAACTTGAAGAAATGTAGGCGCTGGTGTTGTGTCATGCATTGTAGTTAATGTGTCGTCAACGTATCTGTTGTAAAATGAACTCATTTTGCCTTTCATGAACCAGAGTTTCTTCAATGGATTCCATGAAGACATTAGCAAGCATTGGAGGGAGTGGTGAAAACATGGCGACCCCATCGGTCTGTTCTTAAAGTTGTCCATTAAACTAAAACAGTCAGGTCGTTTGTTGCCTCTAAAGTTGAAGACCCACAACCAATATCTGCCCCAAAAGAGAACCCAACGGTCTGAATAGTCCTGCCCTTCAAAGACCGGGATTCGACAGACTTAGTCCGCAAGCAGCTGAAAGACCTGAGCTTGAAGACACACACAGTTGTTTCAACCGGTTTTTGTCAGTGCTAAGATCCAGCGATAGATAAACGTGCACGAGAAAAAACCGCCTATTGTTAACCAACAACGTGTAGTTTATAAATTTCAATTTGACATGTGTGATGCAAGTTATGTAGGCTATACTCTCAGGCACTTACACCAACGCGCGGCTGAAGACTTCCATTGGCAAACACTTCATGAACGAACGCTGTATTGTCCCGAAAGACCTCAACAGACATTTTTCCGTACTCAAGATGTGCATGAATACGTTCGATTGTTTAGTGCACGAAATGCTGGTAATTAGAAAATTAACACAATCTCTCAATGTCTAGTCGGACTCAATTCAAGCAAATCTATTTGCGTGACATTGCATATTTAATTAAGAAGTATGTTAATCATCTTGAGCGAATTTTCTGATACATTTGAACTTGAAAATGGTGTCACGATGTCCCTGGAAAGTCGTCCTTTACTATCGCTAATTTGTACTTGTTCAGAGGAGAATTAGCCATAAAAAACACTGGTAACGTTTGGATTGACAAAGGTGCTAATACGATGATAAAAGCTTCTGGGTAACTGAATCTCAAAACTCAACTTCTCTTTTTTATTTCGCTAGGACAAAGTAGTTACACCGCAACATCACCATTTTCATCAACAGGACCCAGTTCATCGAAACCCTGTTTAGTTAACCCTCGGTTAAACAATAACTGAAGTTTAACTTTTGCCCATAAATGCCTGAAGACTAAAATTATGTGTCGTATAAAGAACAAACCTCTAAGATAAAATTGGAAGATATGTAAATTTCTTGCAATTGAAGCTTGATTACCGTAGCTTAATCTGCCTATAAACAATTGAGCCCAGGCCCCAGGAGTTCAAACGATGGATAGCGCTATCCGACAGATAAATCACTATTCATTGGAAAGTGCAATTGGTTTCGCTAATACTTATCCACTGGATAGTGATTTATCCGGCGGATAGCGCTATCCATCGTTTGAACAACAGGAGCCAGGGGGCCGTTTCTCGAAGGTCCCGAAAACTCTTCGGGCCCGACATGCCATTTGTGAAACTGCCGGCAACCGCTAGTTTTGGAAAGCCAATCCCTCAACATCACTTTTCAAGGTAACAAAAAGAAAAATGACTTTGAAGTTTGACGAGATACGTTCTTGAGATACACAGAGAATTATGATACCTGAAAATGGCCCGTAAAATTTCGGGACTTTCGCGAAACGGGTCCCTTGATCTCAGACGCAAAGCATTTCGCTCGCGCAAAATACGTCAACAATTGTTAAAATTGCCCAAAAATCTGCCATACACTGTGACGTCGCCATGTTACTGCAACAACCAAAGTACAGAGTTTGCTAATGCTAAGAAGAGAACTAACAGAACAAGGTTTCCGCGTGTGTCTCTGGAATCTTACCTGAAACATGCATGACATGGTAAGGCAACTTTGCCACTCGATGTAAAGCTGCAGAAGAATTTTAAGGAAAAGATAATTTCCGTATGAATCGTGAAATATTGATGAATTTACATGTGAGGATTCCAACTTCGAGTGACTTTTTACGGGTCCTCGTACTCTAGGTGATATGGGAGAACAGGGTCTGTGCAGTTGTGGTCGTGAGAGGAGAACGGCAGAGAAAGATAAAAAAGACGCGAACCCAGTTGATGGGTATTGACCAAAATAACGGTAATGAACAGAGGAAAATGCCGACGATT
Organism: Montipora foliosa; assembly: GCF_036669935.1. NCBI lineage: Eukaryota > Metazoa > Cnidaria > Anthozoa > Scleractinia > Acroporidae > Montipora > Montipora foliosa. Next base: position 31,473,165 of record NC_090879.1, read on the forward strand.
TGTAGCTCGATGTTTGCAAAAAACGGATTGACCTTACTGCTAAGTAATTTGATTTGAGGGCCGCATGTTGGATAAGTGTGTTAATGTCATTTCCCTCTACACCCCTCTTTATGGGACAAACATCAGAAAACCTTGCCCAACAATTATTGGTCGGTACTATTGGAACAATCTACCACCTTCTATCTGTTCGAGGTCTTCAAAAAAGCTTCCAAGAATGCTTTCTCCAAACATTACCTTTCTCAATATTAATTGTTTTGCGATTTCTCACTTAAAAGCCCTTTTCTCTTTTTCCACATGTTCAATACCTATCTATCTATCTATCTATCTATCTATCTATCTATCTATCTTCCCTCGTTTAACTATGACAATTATTACCGTTATAGCCGCTCATAAGTGCTCTACACTTTGAGGAAACTTTAAATTAAATCAAATCCGATTAAAGTAGTTCAACGGAGTAGACAGAGAAAAACGTCTGGGAGTATAGAAGAGAACCAAAAAACTCAACCCACATATGTCGAATGTGAATCGACTCCTGAGCTTGTGGGTATGAAAGCTCTTAAAGCCAACGACGTTCTCAGGTTCCAAACACAAGAAGCGGGTACCAGATCCAAACACGGGTTACAGATAGACACACGGGTGACATAGCAACAAAGCTTCGCCAACCGTTTCATCTTACAAGTCACCAGTAAATAATTCAATCGACGAGCTCCAACGACTCGATTTCTGAAATCTTTCGCCATAGATTTGTCGGCGCCATGTTGGAGAGGAAGTGTACAACAACTCGTTCGACTCGGCGGTATCTCCGCGCTTTGCTTATGTTCGTGGCGGCGTGCTCGGCGGTCGCAGGACTTGGATATGTATTCAGTGATACGCCGCTTATTGAAAACTTGCGAAAGCGTTTTATGATGGGAAGGTAAGCAAATTAGTGGATAGATGTTATTTTGAAGTAGTCAATAGATAATGAAGTAGGAAAATAGACGGTGAATTTTCCATTCGGCTGGCGTACTTTTTTCAAATTTTGCCCCCAGGAATTTATAACGGCTGAAAATACTGTGCTTACCACATTGACACTGAACAATTAAAAAGAACAATTACAAACATTCATTTACTAGATATATATATTTATATATAAGTTATTGCAAAAAACTGAGAGTAAATTTATCAATTAATTGTGACTTTCTCATCCTATTGTCTCAAAAAGGATGCGCTCGTTATAAATTAACAGAAGACAACTTTTACCTCATGCTTCAGCTTTGAAGCCGACTGCAACGAACTTCCTGTATCTTTCACAGCCTTGAAGGCATGGAGGCGAAATTTTCCTGAAATGCAGGAGTGACATTGTGATGGGGAAAATATACTGGAACTGCGGAGATAAATCGATTCTTTTAAGCGAATGATTATCACACTTTAATGAAACAACTCAAGAGATTGGTTAGAAAGATGCCCAGAAATGCATGTATTTTAGGCGTCATGAGGTGTCCCCTTGCTCTTCTACTCAGTAAGTGTTAAAATGGTACTATGATAAAAAAATCAAATATTTTTTCTTTGGATTTCAAAACTATGTTAACTAAACACTAAGTGACCCCAGTTTTAAACCTTAATTAAAAAAAGACACTTGTTTATTTTAACTGGAATTTTCCTATTTAATGGTCTACCATTTGTGACTTTAAAATCTTGAGCCAGCTGGATCGAGGAGAAAGTGACGTCAAAGACTCAGTAGTTTAAGAATGGAATGCGTTTGTACTCGACTCAATTAATATGCAGCACGGGAGTTTCTGGCTTTCGGATTTTTAAACTCTTGTTTTGCATACATAATAAACTGCGTTTACACACTGAAATTTTAAACCATGGAGTGAATGACGTCACAGTTTCCATGGATCCAACAATGTGAGGTCCAGTGGGTCAGTTTTGAGCGTGAGTAACGGCGGAGCGTGAACCCAAAACTTTGGATCAAAATCAAAGCTCAAAATTTTGCCAGGCAGGTGTCAAGCAAACACAGTTCCAAAGTCTGAAGGAAAAATTTGATCATAGTACCACTTTAAAGGCCCAGTAATACGGGCAATGTCTCGCAACAATGTTGCTTTGCAAGTCGAGATGGTTTCTTGCGCGTACTACAACCTCCTTGCGCAACAAATTTTTACGTTGCAAAAAGTAGACGTTGCTTTTACTTCTTGCAACGTGAAAATTTGTTGCGCAAGAAGGTAGTAATACGCGCAACAAACCATTTCAACTTGCAACGCAAGATTGCTGCGCGACAAGTTGCACGAAAAATGTTGCCCGGATTCGAACCAGTGATCATGGTATTGCCTTACACACTGCTCTAGCAGTGAGCTGTTTTACCGGGATACCACTGTGTCAGTTGATCTGTTTTACTGAGATGATCGGAAAATGAGCGACAATTCATTGCTAATCCCCACCAGAGCACCAATGCATATGCCATGCATGGTAGTCATTCAATTTCAAAGCAAGTTTTCTTGATTTCAAGGGAACCTCCACTTCAACAAATAATTATTTCAAATTATATGAAATAACTTTTACAGTCAAAACAGTCTGAATTTTTTTTTTATAAAAGAGCATTTGTTCCCGAAATATATGTTTTGAAATCGTTCATTTTTGTTTTCAAATTTCGGGGGCTCAGCCATCTTCAATAATTGTGACGTGTTAATTACGGTTACCCTATTGTTATTAGACAAGATCACTTTGTGTGGCAACAAAAGGGCAACCGTTACACGTCACAATTATTCAAAATGGCGGCGCCCGCGAAATTTGAAATTGAGAATAAGCTATTTTAAAATTCTGTTTTTCTGATACAAACACTTTTTTAAAAAACAAATTTCGAACACATTTGTTTGGGAACATTATCTCCTTCGGTTTAAACTAATTCGGTTACCGTAGTAAGAGTGGAGATATTTCATATCTATACTCTGAACTGCAAAGTACTGGAAACACTCTATTCTACATCGTCTCTGGCACTATGCAATTTCGCTTGTATTGTTATTTTGGGGTGTTTAGGAAAATTTTTAGTTTAAAACTCGAAAATTGTAATGTGGAATCCCTTTACTGATAAAATTATCGTTACATCACAAACAAGATGATTCTGAGCAAAAACGGCCTTCATTCTGGCGATTTGCCGTAAACTCCCGACTTTCTTCAAGATTACCCAAATGCAATCCGTTTCAATCTTGTCCATTTGTGTCCATCCATGCTTCTCTTTCCTTTTGCTGTATTTCTTTTATGTTGTTCAACGGTCTCAATTGGTTCTTGCAAGGTTTCATTCTACTGTTTGGGCATTTTGGGTGTCATAAAATTACACCATTTAACATTGACACAGCCCCTTTAAAAGCAGTGAAACTCCAGGAATTTTGGGCGGAAAAATAATTTAAAGAAACGAGAGAACATTGTGCCACCAACAAAACTGATAAGGCCGATATTCAATCAAGCAGAAAGTTACTCTTGCATTCTTAATTTAACTCCTTCGATGGCGATAACTACAATAGAATTTTTCGTCCTCAGCAGGAAAACTGAATGTCATTCCAGAACAGCCTTATTCTTGCAAAGTCCTGATATGCAAAAGAGCAGATAATACATATTTTTTCCATATAAAGTTTAATTTATTATTTATTTCTTCACCCAATAGTCCAACGAAAGTCAAGCAGCCGACAAAACAGTTTGCATACCGCCATGCTGCTGTAGCATCGGACAACGCTGAATGTTCCAAAGTGGGAAGGAATATCCTCAAGAAGGGAGGTTCAGCGATAGACGCAGCTATTGCGACCACACTTTGTGTAGGCGTCATCAATATGCACTCCACGGGAATCGGAGGAGGGGGCTTCATGCTGGTGTACGACAGTCATAAGCGGTCAGCGGAGATGATAGATTTCCGAGAGACCGCGCCCGAAAAGTCTGGGGTTGACGTGTTAAAGGGTGATCCAATGAACGGAATTAGAGGTAATATCTAAATGGTGACAAGGACGCGAGATGGTTTCAATGCGCTCAGCCCGAAATTTATAAACGCAGTACGAGTGTAATCCGAATCGAACTCTACAATTCTAGGTCAGCAACAGATGTGAAATTGAAGTCGTATTTTTTATTTCATCCCAAGGGTTATTCATCGCATTTCTATCGGGCATGACAAGTGCTCTCATGCACCACTTTACCAGCCCTGTACCCTCGGGAGCTAGATTTAGCATCGCGTGTACGTGAAACGACCAACGGCTGTAATCAGTAGATTCTCCTAAATCAGAGTGCCCTATACTAGGAGTTCAACTAGATAGCTATACCACATAGGACAGACCGCAACACCGGGAACCCCATGCCCTACTCTTTGCGAATAGTGTGTGGGTTCTTTTACGTCCCACAGGGTTATGAACATTGAAGACATTGCGGTTTATAGTCCTTATCCGAGAAGACTAGAGAGTCTAACCATTTGCAGATGTCATTACAAAGGCAGCACTTTCTCCTCAGTTATTTAAAGACACTGAGTGTTGGAGTGTTGGTCCGGCCGGAGTTTTTGATCCCCGACTTCCGGCAGGCTGCTGTTTCAGTGTCACAAGCCTGGTTTTTTCTTTTCAGAAGTTACTTGACATCTGTAGCTCACATACAAGCAACGAGCGAAAATCAAAGATGATAATTTCACTTTGGCAAAAGCAAATTTTGTCGTTTGCCGTAGACGTAATGCTAAGTCTCTCTCTTAACTTCTCTAAAAGCAATTTCCTTTTGTTGGAACTGAGCGGCCAGAACCGTCAGTTTGCCAAGGAAATTGCATGATAATCCCTTGTATTCTTCCAGGGCAGTATGTATTATCCTCGAAGTGTGTTAACTTGAAGGCGTTCTAGAGTTAGTCCTTCCAAATTAAACGCCCCGTCTGGCCCGACAGTTCTGTCCAATGGAAAGCGCCTTAAGGCAAATAAATTTAGACCAATTCACTTGTCGATCAAAAAATGTGGCTTTATCAATTGTATACAGATTTACTGTAAACTGGTTTCCATTGAACCAGAACACTAATTAAGATTTGTAATTAAGGAAACCACAATATTCGACCAATCAACGTCCCTCAGACTGTAATAACCCTTGATTATATTCCATCCCAGGTGGCTTAGCGGTGGCTGTTCCTGGTGAGCTGAAAGGCCTGGAAGCTGCGTGGAAAAAATACGGCAAGTTGCCATGGAAAGAACTATTTAAGCCAGCCATTAGCATTGCGAAAAAAGGCTTCGCACTACCAGAGACAGTAGAAATAGCAATTAACATCTGGAAAGATTTACTCCTGAAGGACAAGACATTTAGGTAAAAGAACAAATTAAGTACTTCAAGCACAAACAACAAATTTGTGAGTAGTGTACTTGATGATCACTTTTCAATCGGCATTGAAAAGTAGTATTAACTGTGAAGTTAAGTGCTAGTGCTAGGGATCCCAGGAAATTCATCATGTCATTAAAGCCTTTTGGTCACAGAACAGGGGCCGAGGAGTACTCTTGAAATTAGGGGGGGGGGGGGGGGGGGGGGGCTAGGTTTTGGTATGGACCACGGAAGTGTTAAGGGAAGGGGAAGAGCTTCAGGTAAAAACAGCAACGTAGGGAAAGAGTGGAAGGGGGCTATACCCCCCCCCCCCCCCCCGCCCTATAGACAGGGGCTAGCACAAGAAAAGAGGAAAATCTTTAACTAGGGTTGCAACTGAACTTACGACCTTCGAGTTAGACCACCATTGTTCTACCGAATTAGCTTCGAGACCAGACGGGAGCAGGCTGTGGGTATTATCGCTCTTAATTACCGACAAGTGAACATGTAAAACAAACTCGTTCCCAGGGCTTTTCTCCATCAAGAGTAAGGTGGAGGAATAACTCACAAACAGCGATGACGACAAATAGAGCGAGTTTCAATCAAACAAAAACCAAAGTAATTACTTTGGCCAATCAAAAAGGTCGGAGACAATCCAATAACCCCATCAAAACTCGAAGAGATTACACGTAGCCGACACAAAGCGCGGGAAAATGTGCACGCAAGAGCCACAATTGGTTTTGGTTTTACTTCTGATTGGTTGAAAAAATGGCGCGAGAAGTTTGAACCGATCACTGAGTGAAGTAAATGCAAAACCAAAGCAATTCGCTAATTACTTTGGACACTCAATTGAAAACCGCTCTATCAGATATAAAGGTGGAGGAAAGCCCTGGCAACGAGGTTGCATTTAAAAGAAGAATCTAAAAGAAGACGAACGGCGTGATCCAAAGCTGAAAATTAATTGAGGCGAGCTCGTGCGCGTTATTGTAGCTCAGGCGTCATCGTCGTATTTTGATTCTGCGTC